>NW_024426885.1:12623589-12818850 GCF_017311325.1 Ursus maritimus | reverse complement strand
TAATAAAGGTAAGAGGTGTCGATCTCCTCAGGAATGTGAGTTTCTCATAGGAGAATGAGAACAATGTCAAAATTCCGCAGAGGGCATCTCTGTAGATAGAATTCCGTAGATCCTACTTATATATTCGTGTATATAAATGTTACCTTTATACGTTTATGGTCCATGACTTTCCAAGGACTGGATGAGGCTTACTATAGGACACCTGGAACAGAACTTTCAAAAATGAAAGAGAAAAGAGTAAGATTTTACTGTGGTGCGGGAGGGGGCAGGGGGCCACTGCTTCGTAACCAGGCCAACGGGGCTGGTATAGCGAAACATTCCACCGAACCGCAACCTTCCCGGTAAACGGGACAATTTGGGAAGCAGACCTTCTGCCTCAATTCCTGAACACACGGCCCTTGTCCCCCGGCAGAGGTGGTCAGGAGAGTTTCAATAAGGCACGAGGCAGAGTGAAATCGATAGCTCGCGCCTCCAGCTGCAGGCTCTAGCGGGGCCCGGAGGCAGCAGATGGTGCCAGAGAAGCAAGATTCCCCTACAATCGGTCAGTGCGCAGAGCCGTGCTCTCTGCCAGGAGGCCAGCCCCAGAAGGGTGGCTGGGGGACGGGGTGTTACCGGGAACGGAACGAGGACAGCTCATTCCTCCCTGGACACAGTGTCTGTGTGTGCACCACACTCATCTTCGGGGTGTTCTTTCTGCCATTAAAGCAAGAACTGATTTCAATTCTGAAAATGCCCTGCGCCCTTCCTCGGAGCCTGGCTGTGGCTGAGCCTGGCCGTGGCCCCGGGTGCGAGCCACGGCAGTGCTGTCCTCTCCCCTGCAGACCTCCAGGACAAAGAAGACACACAGCTTAGGAAGGTGAGATGCCTTGTAAAAATTAGACAAAATCTTAGAGGGTTTTTTTCCTTTATCTCTAGACCTACATTCATTAACCCACAGTCGAAGACAGTCAGCGCCTCTGTTTGGGCAGGCAGCTCAAATGGGTCGAAACTGCCATTGTATACCCAGGAAAGATAGAGACGCAGCACAGATTTTCCATTTTTCTAAATGCCCGTTTCCAGGGAACCAGCTCCTGCTGAATGCAGCCTGATAGAAATTCAAGATAAAACTCTCCTGGATTTGGTTGAACCAGAAAGTACCGCTTAACAGACAATTTGCACAGTTTATGAACTCCTCCTATTAGCTCAACTTCTTTTTTAGAGGTTCTAAACTCCATCTCATCAAACTAGTATCTTTTAACTCTATAGAGCAGGCTTTAAAATGATAAATTTCAAGGAGGAGGGAAGAGAGAAGGCGTTTCATGAATAACTGGGACCAGACAACAGCCGGGGAGATGTCTGACTTTCTTCTGAAGAATCCAAACCCTGAACCGTGACTTACTCTGGGCCTGTCTGATCCTCTTCGATCTCCTAGGACCTCTCGCTACTTTGACACACTTGCAAATTTCCCGGTTCCTTTTCCAGGCCTCGCTGTTAATATCTACCTTCCTTCAACAGTGGCCATCTCTTTGAATGCTTATAATACACACGGACTTACTTTCTGGCTCTTCTTGTGTGTTGTTATCTAAAAAGAGAAAGAAAGAAAGAAAGAAAGAAAGAAAGAAAGAAAGAAAGAAAGAAAGAAAGAAAGAAAGAGAGAGAGAGAGAGAGAGAAAGAAAGAAAGAAAGAAAGAAAGAAAGAAAGAAAGAAGGAAAGAAGAAAGAAAGAAAGAAAGAAAGAAAGAAGAAAGAAAGAAAGAAAGAAAGAAAGAAAGAAAGAAAGAAAGAAAGGAAGGAAGAAAGAAAGAAAAAGAAAGGAAGATTTATCTTTCAGGGGTTGTGTTCTTATCTTCTTTTGCTTAAACAATCATCTTCTGTATTGTTGAGAAAAACCCAAAGCTGTCAGGTTTCCTGGTCTCAGCTCTCTAGCAAACTCCCCTCCCCCCGCCCAACTCCCATCTGCTTATAATTTAATGCTCTGTATGTTTTAAACATTTCATTAGGCATGTCTTTATTTTGAAATGCAACTAATTCTTCAGTTCAAACAAACAGCCAGTAACTCTAAAATGAGACCATTCTTTTCTTTTGGTTAGAGGCTGGCTTAGAAGCAATATCACACCTAGTTTGAGAGGGTTTGAAAAAATTCAAATGCTCATTTTTTTTAAAAAACATTGCTTCTTAAAAGTGGAGAGGATCTTAGAGATTCCTTGATTATCTCCACAGGTGTGGAGCTAACTTTTGAAGGGGTCTTCTCACGTCCCCCTGAAGACTTTGCAATAAAGCCAGTGTTATTATTAAAGCCTATCAGCAAACAGACTAAAAAAAAAAAATTATGCCATGAAGTATCTTGTTCCTATAGTTGGTGACGACACAAAAGAGAAAACTGACCCCACTGCAAGGCTTGTATATTTTATTAATTTATTTTCTTTACAGGAGTTTACAATTTATTAAGGCAACGGGCATTATGTTTTGCTATAAGAGGGAAGAGAATTTACAAAAGTGCCTCATATGGTTTCCTAATATTTGTATTAATTTCTGGTAATAAAATGTTCTCTCAATATTTTAGAAGCATAAGTAACATTTTGCATACAACAAACGTTTAATAAGTGCGTGTCAAAGCATCGGTAGATAAATGGGTAGGATACACATTGACATTTAACATTTGTGTCTTAATTCAGCTGTAAGCACCAATGTTTATTAACGAAGCATAGCAAACGCAACAGTACACTTTCTGATATATTCTCTTCCAGTGAGGATTTCTTCTACTTCCAAACATAAATCAGAACCATTTAAATTTCTATATAAAGGTTGAAATGATCATAATAATCTCATAGTGAAGTTGTCTTGGAGGAATTGTTTTAGGACACATTTGGTTAAGTTATCGACAGATGGGCAGCCAGAGTGTGGCCCATACAAATGGTTGTCATACGCCATCTAGTGGCAATACGTGAAACTGTGCTCATTCCATAGGAAAGGCTTTTGGAGCAAGCTTGTCGGCTCCAAATTTCACTGCCTGTCGCGCCGCCAATGTACATCTGTCCATCCTTAAGGCTTTAAATTGAGAGGAAACACTGAAGAAAGCATGCTAAATTATCTTCCAAAATCTCTGTGTCCTAAGGAACAACTAAGAAGTAACTGGTCGGGGAAACTGTTTCTTTCTGGATCCTGATAAGCAAGACTGGAAAGCAATTGGAGAAAACTTTGCTTGCAACCAATGTGGTATAAAGCAAGGTAAGTAGCGCAACATTCCCCTCTACATTTTCCCCACAGGAACTTTCACTGTGTACAGAAATCCATGATCTGGCCATGACTTCAACCGGGAGTACTTGCTTAACACTGCCAAATTTGCACAGGGGGAAGATTCTGTGGCAGGTGTCTAATTTTATCCAGCATTTGGTGCTAATTCATAAGACATCTTAATTCTTACACATGTGCATAATCATGATGTTTTGCACTAGGTTGCGATGTCACATTTCACAATTACCAGCAATCTGATATTCAACTTTCTAATTTAGGGCTATTATCATAAAAGAAATTAAGAAATCCAAAATTAGTAGTGGAAGGTAAGTGTCTCCAGCTTTAAATTTGCAGTGTCAAGTAGTCCAAAATAGAGTGAACACTTCGAGTTCTTCTTCCAGTGTATCAACTTTAAATGTCCTCAAGACAAGTCAGAGTGAGACAGTAAATCATTTAGGTGTAAATTTCACACACATGAAATCATTAAATAGGCAGTGTACGGGTACAAGGGAATGGTTGCAAGAACATTTGATATTTGAGAGTCAACAACTAAAATTAAGACCAATTGTTTAGGAACCTCCCAGACCAAGTAATTTTGCTTCTTTCTAGTTTTCTACACTAGTGTGTTTACAGTGCTTGAAATATGCTGCTTTCAAAGGAATGTGAACTGCTTTTTAAAACCATCAAATAAGAAATGATTAAGCATATTAGTTCCAAAATAGAAAATCCTACAAGATCATTTCCCTTTCGTGTTAAGATCCATTTCCGTTATAAATATATGCTTTCGGTGTACAGTGCTCAGCCTAAAAGGTGTTTATTTGCATTTGCCTTTTGAACTATCATCCTGATCTCTGCGTTGCGAGAAAGCTTCAGCTACATATCAAACATGTATCTTTTCCTTTCTTTGTTAAAGGGCTATTTATTTTAAGGGAAGCCTTGATCAATGTAAGGTACCTATCATTTATTTTTAGGAAAGGCTGTGAACAAGTAGCAACATGAAGAACCTGATTATTATACAGATGAAGTCAACAATCAAAAAATTCTGCCATTTTTCATCACTTCTGTGCATTACCCTTAATTTAAAAAATCCATTGTCTGAAAGCTAGAAGTATGAGAAAAAAATACTGATATGTAAAAACAAATCAGATTTGTGGGCTTGGGTCTCTATTGTTGCCTATGTATTTAGATGTCTACAAAGAATTTTTTCCCCCAAACCTTTCTGCTTTCCTTAGTCTTAAATGTTCAAAGTGATTGCATTTTTCTGGAGTATTTACCCATTAACCGACAATTATCACTTAAAAGGAAATCAGACTAATTTTTGGCTGTGCTGTGCCTCAGTATAATTCCTAACTGTATCATGAGGGCGCAGAAAAATACAATTTGCAAAATTCCAGCCTTTGGTGTTTTGCTGGCTTCCCTGTTTTCGATCAAGTCTCCTGTGTTTATGCCACAGCTCGGCGAAGGGCCGAGGCACACGATTTTCCTCACATGCCAACACTACACCTCTAAGTATGCCTGAAAATAAAAATAAATAAGAATTTGAAAATTCTCTGTCCGTGGCAAGGTGGGAATTGGTGCTTAAAGCCATCTGTGGTTGCCCTGATGTCCTGAGCGGTCCAGCAGGAATCCTACGGTTCTTTAAAATAGCTGACTCTCTCCCCTGTCTGCTTTAAGGAGATGTTGCTGGGATAGATGGAGACGATTTCAGGAAGGTTTGAGGCTCAAGGGGACATCAATGAAATGCATTGTTTTGCACGGTCTGGCTGGAGGGGGTAGCACAAAGTAAAATTAAGACCTCCTCTTTCATTGTAAAGCACAGTTGGGCTGTTTGATCTCTAAGTCCCAGCGTAATTGGAAGACTCCACACAGCATGTGGGGAACCGGGGCCTGGGCAGCTCGCCCGCGTGCCCAGAGCCCGCTGCAGCCCCGCTGGGGGCACCATTTACCCCCCGCCAGATCCAGCTCGTATTCGGGGTTCTGCCCAGACACAGGCGTCGATCCTCAGCTGAGAACACGACGAGGTGGAGATCTGAAATGGAAGACCTGCTGGCTGTTAGCAGGTACACGGAGGGACACAGAAACTCTCCGAGGTCAGAGCACACGTCCCATTCCATAACCGTCTCCCCCAATAATGGTAGTTTCCTGATCCATCTTCCCCACCGCAGACTTGGTGTTTACACTGGATTTCCGTGAAATCTGCCTGCCCGCCCCAGATCATGGTGCACTCTTCCTCCTCAAGCCCATCAGACCACCGCGTATTCCACAAAGAGTTTATGGGCACCTACGAGGCACCCAGCACTCAGCTGCCTGGCTGCTCTGTGGTGAACGACAGCAACATGCTTCTGTCCTCAACAAGGAAGGTGACCCAGCATCCCGATCTGTCCAGGGGGTTTCTGGGACTTGGTGCTTTGGGCATTAAAACTGACACAGTGTCTGGCAAACCAGGCCGAGGTGGTCACTCTATAGTGAACCTAGCATCTGCTGTCCTCTGTGGCTTCTTATCTTCTTAGAAAGAAATGTCTGTCCCTGCCCACAAAGGCGGGTCCTTCTCCCATGTTTTCAGGGGCAAGACCTAGACGCTTCACGTTTTTGAGCTAGGTAGGACGGTATCTGCTTTGCAAACAAAACACTTCCTTTCCTAGATAATCACAGGTGGATCCAAGTTGGGAGGGGCCTGAGGCTTATACAGTCTGCGACCCTCTGTAAGAAAAATAGACATAATGATGAATACAAAAGACAGTAGTGTGTGGGAGAGAATGTGCAAGGCCCAAAGCTTAAGATTCCTAAGCCTCACAATCTGCCTTTGCACGTGATAAGAGTAATAAGACATTAACATTTAATTCCCATAATCGGGCTATGAGGAAGGTGGGATCATTATTCCCATTTTACAGATCGGAAAGTTGAGGTCCAAAGAGGTTGGGTAACTCATCTGAGGTCACCCAGCAAGGCCCACCACTCCATTTCGTTCCACCAGGATGGCAACTAGCATGGGGGGGGGGGGGCGAATGACTCTGCCTCCCCCCGGAGCGGAACTTGCAAAACGGAATCACCTGGCTAGCAGTTCATCAAACTCAACTGGTTTAAGAATTAAATCCTTAAGATAACAAGCCAGTCCAGTGTTGCGGAGCCCAAGAGGTTCTTGGTGGCAGGAAGCCCGGGAGAAGCCCGAGTGCCTCTGTGGCTCTCAGAGAAGGGATTCATCCCGCAAACCTCACACGTTTCTCTAGCTGGTGGTGGGAAGTCTGAGCCGTGCCTCACTAAGCATGCCGGTTGGACCTGGACGTATACCTGCCCTGCTAACGGAGGCGGTGGTCTCCCATGTCTGTTGGCCAGTCTCTGAGAAACTGCTTTCTTGCCTTGGTTTTCAGCAGGACCCTTTTTCCACTTTTCCCCCTCCCTCTCGGTGCCCAGCCCATGCCAGACACGCTGATGGGCCTCCCGTGGTCCATAGTCCCGAAAGGAATCCTCTGAGCAAGAGCAGTGGACGGACGATTAAGAGTGTGTGCTTTGTGGCCAAACTCCCTGGCGTGGAGTCTCGGCTCTGTGACCTTGGCTGAGTCACTCAACTTCTCCGTGCCTCAGTTTCCCCATCTTTCAAAGGGGCGGGGAGCAGTATCTATCTCAAGGGCTAAGTAAGTCAATATATATATATACAATGCTTAGAAAGGGCCTGGCATGTAGGGACACTCTTAAGTGTTAACTCTTATTATCATCCCCAAATTATTATTATTACTGGCAAGTGGGCACTTCTGAGTCCCCACTAGGAGGAAGGGCACTCTGCCGGGCACAAGATGACAGGTGGAGCATTTGAATGGTTTCGGGGTCAGGTCTGTCTGCAGGACGCACGCTTTGCCTAAAAACGGAGCGTTAAATAGCACCTGTTAGGAGTCATGTCAATGGCTAATTAAGGCGGCATTAACCCTAATGGGCTGGGAAGCAGGACTCTTGTTTCCCCATCCTGGGCTCGCACGTTGGGGTGAGCGGGGCCCTTGGGAGAGGGAAGCCGGGTGCGGGGCCAGAAATGACGCAACATCAGAATCTGCTTATTGTTCCTGACAAATAATAATATAATAAAGCCAGAAATGTGCTTGTACCAATCAGTCACAGGTGCTGATAATAGTTCACCTAATTACTTCATTATTTTTTGCCACTCCGCCGAGCAGTTTGTATCTACGGTCCTGTATATGGTTCTATTACTACCACTTATTGTGACGATTCCAGCAATTCTGAGGAGTCTCTGAGGGCCTGGACAAGTAGAATCTTGTTTTTCTTGATTTCCCCGGAGGTGGGGGTGGAGGGAGCTGTTGGGAGGGCAGGGGAGGGGTGGGGAGGAGGAGTTGGGAGGAAAGCCTCCAGCGGGCATCGACCTACAATTGCTCATCTAAGATGAGTGATAAACGATGGGTGATTTTTGAAACACTAGAATTTTAAAACAAAACAAACATATCCTGTGCCACGGGTTCTGAGGCCAGCCCTGGGGAGGAAGGGGAGGAGACGGGAGGGAGACGGGAGGGACCGGCTCTGGGCCCGCACCCACGGGGTGGGGGGGGCAAGTGCTTGGCCCCCAGCCCCGCATCACTAGGTTAGAAGCTGAGGGGACCTGGGGTCCTAATGAATACCAGGCCACACATGAAAAAAGCTGGTTTGGAAAAACATTGTGAATTTTAGTCACTCAGGCATCAGTCAATCTGCTGGAAGTCGGCCGTTGTTTACAGCTTGTTAAGATGTTGATTGTTTACAAATTGCATTTTCCCTTTGAAAAAGTGAGCACCTCTCAGCGGCTTCTTGTCACTCATCACCTGCTGGGGTGCTTCCTGCCAGGGAGAAAGGCTGCCTGTCGCTGATCTAATGGGAGCCGCTCTCCACTTCGGGGCCCCTCCCCTCCCCTCCTCTGTTCCCTCTCTCCCTTCCTCCTGCATTTACAAATCATTCTTAAACCCAGTCCCCGGGCTCCGGGTTCTGTGCAACCTTCTATTTCCTCATTATTTGAAGATACCTAGAAGAGTGACTGCTGGGGCTGCCTGGGCTCCCCCCTGGGGCCCCACTTCCTTGCAGAGAGGCTACAAGGGCCTGATTTCCACATGTCAGGAGCCAAAAGCAAGCAACAGAAGAAAGGCATCCTCCCGCGACCTTCACTGAGCAAAGAAAAGTGACCAAGCCATAGACTTTTGGAGGGCCTGCACCCTAATTCCCTCCCTTCCCTGAGACCCGGAGGGGAGGGGTCGGCTCCAAAGCCCCACAGGGGGCGGACACAGCCAGGAGCAGAATAGGGCTGCTGACTTCCTACTGTGCAAAATGCCTTACAGGGGCTGCTTTTCTGCCTCTCGGCTTCCCGGGTTACACCCATTCGTTCCTTTGTTCATTCAGCAGGTGATGGGCAGCTGGTCCACCGCAGACGAACCCAGAGCTACAGAGATGGCTTTGAGGAAACCAGAGGCCCGAAGGCACAGCCTTCAGCAACTTGAAAGCCCCGCAGGAGAGACTGAACCATCCGGGGGTTCTCACTGCACTCTGTGGTTTGCGCTCAAGTTCCTTCCGGAGCCACGTTCCCTGTGTGGTCTTTGTGAGCCCACTCCCCTCTCCAGTGCTTGCGTGACCCGCACCCTGGCGGGGTTGCCGAAGCCGGTCAGCTGGCCTGCACCATGGGAGGTGGGGAGGAGGGGAGCGTACCAAGCTCCCTCTGTCAATTCACCCGCTGAATGATGTGGGTCCACATGCTGATCGGTTCAGTCCTGCTACTGCCTGGCCCCAGCGCTTTCTGCCCACACAGGGCCTTGCTGACTGTGGTCGCTCCTCCCACAGGAGCTTGGGTTGGGCCAGCTGCCAAGGCCCATGAGCAAGCAAGAGATCTTCATTACAGTTGTCCCAGTCCCAGGATGAGGGCAGGACCCAGGAAGACCTTCACGTGGGGTATGTGCAGCCAGGACTGTGCTCAGAGGACCACTCCTCAGGAAAAAGTGAGAACTGAGAGGAGACCTTGCTCCTCGCCCTGACCCCACATTAGCTCTGCCCCTCCCACCTCTGCCGTTCCCCAGGCTCCCCTCTGGGAAGTGTGGCGAGTGTGGCAGTGACGGTGACCCAGCAGTAGGAGAGTCTCCTGGGGCCCTGTGCTGTGGTCTATGGCGACAACACGAGCTTGCTGGGCCGGCGTGAGTTTTTACTGTGTCTAGACATTCAAATCCTGTTGTAGACAGAGGAAAAAGCAGAAGAGAAGCTTTTCTGTTTTCTGGGGCTGCTGTAACAGATGGTCCCAAACTGGGGGGCTTGAAACAACAGAAAGGTATTCTCTCCCAGTTGCAGAGACTGAAAGCCCAAATTCAACGTGTGAGCAGGTCCACGCTTCCTTTGAATGCCCTGCGCAAGGATCCTCCCTCGCCCATTCCCAGCCTCTCGCGGTTCCTGGCAATCCTTAGAGTTCCTTGGCTTCTAGACATGTCACTCTAATCTCTGCCTCTGTTGTCACTGGAGTTATGGGATGAGTTGTGTCCCCCCAGTACCTCAAAACGTGATTATAATTGGAGATAGAGCCTGTCAAAAGGCATTCGAGTAAAAATGGGGCCATTCGGGTGAGGCCTGGTCCAATATGCCTAGAAAAGGAGATTAGGACACCCCCCCCCCAAATAAACAGGCAAAGACGACCACATGAGGGGACACACGTAAGAAGGCAGCCCTCTGTGAGCCGAGAAGAGAGGCCCACGAGACTAAACCTGCCAACATCCTGATCTTAGACTTCCCACTCCCAGAATTGTGAGAAGACAAAATTCCGTTGTTTGGGCCCCCAGGCTCTGATATTTTGCTATGCCAGCCCTAGCGGACTCACGCACACGGCTTTATCCCCGTGTGTCTCTCGGCACCTCTTCTTATAAGGACACTAGTTACACTGGATTAAGGGCCCTCCCTACTCCAGTATGACCTCATTCCTATCTCAGTACCTTTGTAACAACCCTACTTCCAAGTAAGGTCAGATTCTCAGGTTCCTGGAAGGGTATGAACTTTGAGGAGAACACTGTTCAATACGAGGTGCTTTGCCTAGAAGAGCAGCTCACTTTTGCCCACTTTCCGTGGTGAGTGTTTTTTAGGGGCCACCATTTTCTCATCCTCCTGAAGGGAGGTCCAGGGGCCATGTAAGCCATGATAGTGGTTCTGCAAAGGACACGGGGCTGGTAGAGCAGCCCATGTTTCACTAAGGGCTGGGAGCACCAGTCTGAGAAGTAAAGAGATGTAGCCCTATGTCCTCCAACAGCCCATGCCTTACCCACCAGCTGGGATGGCCCATGCTGCGGTCTGCAGCTCTGTCCAGCAGAAAGCAAAGGGGCAGCTTTAGGGCCCTGGTAACTTATTGTTAGCTATACCCACGATCTGTCACCAGTTCAAATTTTTCCTGAGCCATTTTCCAGGAAATGGAAAGTGAGATGTGAAGTTGAGCAACTGGTTTGATCCTTCCCCATTCAAACGTTCCAGCTCTTCTCAAAATGGTGGAGTTGGGGCGGGTGGGAGTGTTTAGGTGTCTCTAGTTCCTATTTATTAGAAAGAATGAGAGTTTGATGGTCCTCGGTCTTGGCCATATATTGGAATCCCCTGGAGATCTTTAACAAATGCTGATTCCTGGATTCCCCCAGAGAGGTTGATTGAATTGGTCTGGCACGGACCTGAGCACTGGGATGTTTAAAAGGTCCCTAGGTGATTTTAATGTGCAGCCCTGGCTGAAAAGCACCTTCTTAATGTGTCCAGAGTCCTGAGTTACCAAGTAAATGGCATCAAGGCGAACTATAGGTCATGTGCTCCAACCCTCTGCACCAGGTTGCCCAAGCAGAGAACCCAGGCAGCCAAGATATAAACGCAGCCACTGGCTTCTCCCAAAGTTTTCCTTTCCTCGCTGCAAATTAACATATTTAATGATTTCAGTCCTTCCTGCTGATCTGCCTTTTAATGAGGTCTGCAGGCTTTTATTGACCTGGTATCCCTGACCCAGATATCTCTCTTCATCTACATTTGAATACGTGCGTCAACCTCCTTATCACTTTGGAGCCCAATCTAATTGGTTTCACGTGGAGAAAAGCCACACAGCAGAGCCCCAGCCAGCATCAGCATGGGTTGTCACCCCAGGAGGCCCGGGTGAGAACAGGGGCCTGGTTTCCAGCAAACTGTCCCATACTCCACGGCCATCCATGAAAGGCCCACATTCTCCCCCATGACCTCCAGGGGCAATCTGTTTACAAGTTACGGGCTCAGCTTGCTAACGTTGACAGCCAAAAGATGCCTCGTTTTCCCCACTGGCCTTTTCAGCTTGTCTGCTTCACCTTTACAGACCGAAGAGTCATGATTCGCTTTCATAACGCTCATAACCTGTTGCTTCATGTCCTTTGTGTCGGCTCAATATTGGAGAGCAGGAAAATGGGAAGAATAATTAAATAGATCGATGTTCAGTTTGCTGGGGATGAGGAAGTCGAGGGTGAGCTTTGTTGAAATTAGGAAATAAAAGAGGCCTTTGTGTCCCCTAAGGAAGGTCTTTATAATAAAACCATTTTGCAAAGTGTATTTTTTCATATATTTATTATACTTTTTTTTTTTTTTTTTTTGAGCCTTTCAGACTGTCTTCTTCTTGTTTCTTTTAAAGCAGGGTCTTCAGCTCTCTTGTCTCGGTCTCTGTCTCTGACTTTCTGTCCTGTCTCCAGGAAGCACACGCATTCGGTGAAGAATCCTGACTCTTACAAGGTAAGTTTTCCTGCAAATGATTTTCAAACAATTTATTGCCATGTCCTGGAGGAGAAGAAAAGGCTATGCTTTTGCTTTAGTGCTCTAAGGAATTTCATGGAGAACCTTAGTTGCAAATCACCCACTTAAAATAATGAAAGCACAACCTAAGTGTGTACTCGCTGGGGTGCAACACTCTTTTGCTGGCTAGAAGGCCTGGGGCACCCGGGGTGCTGGGACCTGCCTGCTGGGATAGGAGGAGTTAATTAAATTACCTTGTATTTAGTGTTAATTTTGTCCTGGGCTTGTTAGATAATAGACAACAAGCCTGGACTTGACTGGAAGCATCAGCCTGGGCCTGAACGGAGTCTCCAGGGCTGTCCTATTGTCAGATTAATTGAGTTGACATCTTGGTTGCGATTAGTTACAAATGTGGTTCCAATATTATTTCAACAGGTGTCAACTTGGGGGCTGTGGTCAAAATCACACCACCTGCTAAAGGAGGAGGGCAGTTCAGCCACCCAGGGACTGGCCCGACGGTGTCTTGTCCAGCTGGGGGAAGGGAAGGGAAGGTCGGGTATGTTTCTGAAGAAGCATCACTTGCAAGAGAATTTAAGGCTTAAATAGGTTAAGATGTCAATTTGGCACCCACTGGCTCTACGTTCAGCTTGCAGCAGGGAAGTCTTTTGGTGATAGAAGAAAGGATTGAAGATCTTTCTCCATTAGGAGTGAATGCTTTTGATTACTGAGCACAATTTGCATCAGGAAGTGGGTTGTAAGAAGTCCTAATTAGCGTGAAATTATATTTCCCCGTAGTGTTGTGGTCCCCAACCCATACAGACCTACAGGACTGTAATTCCCGAGGTAAGGAAAGCATCTGGGACTCTTGATGGCCAACACCTAGACTCAAAGGGTATTTTCCACCCTCACTCCCAAGCCCCAAAACTCACTTCTCATTCAAATGAGAAAGTATCATCACGCAAATGTAAAAGACTTTCAAGGTTATTTCCCCTTGTTTTAGACAATCAAACATGAGACATGACCTAATGAAAGTATAGTTAGCCCTTGGACAATGTGGGGTTTGGGGGTGCTGACCCTACCATCCATGCAGTCGAAAATCCATGTATAGCTTTTGCTTCCCCCAAAACTTAACTACTAATGGCGAACTGTTGACTGGAAGCCTTACAAATAACATAAATAGTCAATTGACATGTATTTTGTATGTTACATGTATTACATATGTAAGTATAGATATAAGTAAGCTAGAGGAAAGAAAATGCTGTTACGAAATCATAAGGAAGAGAAAATACACCGACAGCACCGTGCTGTGGTTATAAAGCAGCAAATCCCCATATATGAGGACCTGCCTGGTCCTCCGCCCACACACCTGCATCTCTGAAAGGGCAGGAACGACAACGCACGGGCCGCACCATGGGGAGGCCCCCTTGCTCTGGAAGAACGTCTGCCATTTGAAGCTGTTACTGAACCAGACAATGCCAGCTCCTGTTTGAATGAGAAGAATGAGCCTCTCTCTGCCCTCTGGAAATTCAGTGCGAACTTACCATTTTCACACAGTTTGGTACAGTTGCCACATGTTAATCATGCAGTAAGTAATGTGCTGTGCAAAGGGTCTGCGTCGGGGCAAATCAAAGCATGTTTTCTATTTCCTGATAAGCCGAGGACAACATGGGCACAACCTATGGGGAGGTAGTTTAGCTCTTCCTCTCTGACCCATCAAACGGACCCACAGTGACAACAGGGCTGTCACAGAATGCCCTGGTAGAGATAAGCCTTGGATCATTGACCAGAGATCCGCAGACAGCCCAACGCCTAAGAGCCTGTGGGTCACACAAGTGGCCTCAGAGCTAAGTAGCATTCCCTGTCAAGACTCCGAGGAAAAGCCTTGAGAGCACAGAGCCAAGCTGTCCGTAGAAAAGATGTGGGGCGGGCATTCTGGCTGAGGCCCTAAGCAAGGCACCAGGAGCCCCAATGCCTGGAGTTTCTGGAACAGCCTGCAGCAGCCACCACCAGCCCAGAGCAGCTGGCAGCAGGAGACAGGGAGGGGAAGGGAATGGGGGGGGGGGGTGGCTGTGGTGAGTAAACCACCATCCGAAGCCCACCCCCCCACACACACACCCACACGGGTGTCTCAGCAATCAGTCCGCCCATGAGCAAACAATGACGGGGGAACAGCTGGCTTTGCTATAGTCTTACATACCTGCCACAGGCTCTCTGGACATGCGGGATCACGTGTTGGGTGGAGGGTGGATAACTGGCTGAAAATATATCTATTCATCATAGTAAGACAAGGGGAAGTCGGGACATGGTCCCTAACATTTGGAAGAGCTAAACTGGGGCCCCGGTCTTCAGAAACAAAACGCCATTATACACAAAGACTGAAGGGTGACAGGTGGCCCCATTAGGAAGGAATTCACAAAGCTTCATTTCTGATCATTACCTGGAGACTGAAATATAATGATCCCATTTACTCCATCAGCAAGAGTTGTCACGGTCTTGTAAGAAGGAGCCTCCACCCTTTGGAAATTCAACAGGAACTTAGCATTTTCACGTACTGTTTGGTATGGTTTCCACATGTTAATTGTCCAGTCAGTAACTTCCTGAACAAAGATCCTTTCCCTCCCAAGCATTGAAGCTGGTGTCAGGTCTCCGAATAAGTACAAAGCATGTTTTCTCTTACCTGCTAAGCTTAGGACAAAATCAGCATAAAATATGATGAAGTTGTTTAACTTTTCTTATCTCACAGAGTAAATAAATCAAAGATTTAGAAGCATCACAGAATGCCCTGGTTGAGAAAAATCTTGAAGTAATAGTCTATGATCGCTGGCTAATGAGTATAGACCTTTAGAGTTAACATCATCTCATATGTAACATGTGTGTTATTTACATATATAAAATCACACGTTCATGCAATAAATGTGATAATCATATATACACTCTATACGTCTATAATAAAAAATTAGAATTCTATTCCAACTATCCTGAAGTCAGGTTTTTATAATTAAATTGTTTTCTGGTTTTCTATCATTTATAAATTTAACCCCTGTCATTTGCTATTTCATTGTACGCCATCGAATCCCCAGCCCATTTGGAATTAACGAGAAGACAAATGAGCGAGTGAACGAGTGAGGGAACCTAGGTGCTTAGGTGCCGCCCTCTGCTGACCACTCTCCTGGGAGTGGACAGTCTCTTACAGAGAGTCAGGTTCACCCTCCGCTTCCTTCCGTCTCCACATTCTAGATCGATAGGTAGACATTTTCCAAGAGCAGAATACGTCCTAGAGAAAGCACTATTTGAAAAGTATTTAATGATATTCCCTGAAGTTACTTAGCCAAATACAACTGAATCTTTATCACACAAAGAGAAAACAAAATTATTTACTCATTCAGTATTTATTAGTTTGGAAACAAGGACACAGTACTTACGCACAACCGAGGGCTGATGTTTGCTTTATCAAGGTACCTGCTTGCGCTCCATCGGAAGATGAAAGGGAGAGGCTCACAGCTCCCCAGCTAACGTTGGCCCTCTGCAGCACAATTTCTTATGTTTTAGGGAGCAATTAATTCTGATAACTGATGTTGGTACAACATGGATCTGAAATGATTTATAAAAGAGTTTTCTGTCTCAGCACAGGCGTCTCTAAGAGTGTCCTCACCCATTGATGGCAAATTCTGTGCAATGCCAGACACAAAGGTGCACAGAGGACAGGCAGAGCTGGGGGGTGGGAGTGCCATGTCTGAGCTCAGGCTTGGGGACAGCACATGCTAAGCCTGGGCCACACCAGCCTCACTCACAATCCAGAGCAAGTCACACAGAGGGCAGCCCCAAGATGGAGTTTCAGGTACAGGCTGTAAGTGAGACCCAGGAGCCTGAAATGGGGCTTCCGGCTGTGAGAATCTATGGTCACGTGGTTCTACCCAAGCCAACAGAGCGTCCATCAGCCCAAACACCAACCCCATTGGCTATCACTCCGCTGCTCCTGGGGATTTTGAACGCTTTAGGCTTTTCCCTTCAAAAGACAAAGACCTCTAATCCAGGTAGTCTTTGAGCTGTTATACTTTCTTTAGAAAGTAAGACCTAAGATTAATTGATTAATTAGGATTAATAATGGGGCATGGAGCAAGGGAGTGGGGGGAGAAGGATGTAAGGGGCAGCGGAGCGGAAAGGACATGGGGACCAGTCCCCAAGAACATTGTAAGATGGCTATAATTATCCCTGATTACAGATAAGGAAATCGAGGTTTCAAGAGGGTGAGTAACTTGTCATTCGCATCTCTGGAAGTGGCCGCGCTGGCCTTCCCAACCTGAGAGCACCTCATACAGTGCAGGTTTCTCCCACTCTGCCATGAGGATGCTTCAAAGACACACTTTGCATTCCCACCTGTGATCCTGCCTGGGTCCCCCTCCCCCTCCCAGGCTCCCTCGGAGGAGCCAGGACTGGGAGAGGGGAGGTAGTTGACTGGCTCCAAGGAAGCTGTCCAGTGGTGACCCCAAGGGAGAGGTAAGTGCTTCATTTCTTCCCCCACATCTCTGGCCACTGCTCCAAAACAACTCCATGTAAGATACAACGTAAATAAAAATAGCGCGAGAGCTTGCTAAGCAAGTGCGTCCTCAAAGCACGAGCCCTAGAATCAGCTTCTGACCAGATCGCCAGCCCTACCTCCTCTCATACGGGAGACTTCCTTGATTTACAAAATTGTAGGTGAATGTCTCCTAGGCTGAATGCTCCCTGAGAATAAGCATTGTGTCTGCTCAACCTTGTGCTGCATGGGATAGGCCATTGACAGACCTCATTGGCAGACCTATAATAATTTCCCAGTAAATATTGGTAAAATGAGTGAAGGAAGACAAATCTGTCCTTCTTCAGTTTTAAGCCAAAAAAAGCCTGAAATCACTCACTGTGGATTTCCAGGGCCCTCCCCTGTCGATCCAGTCCCCAAGGAAAGAGAAGTCTTCGCATATTTCTGATAGCTTCTAGAACATTCTGTACTCACCTGAGCCAAGTAAGGCCTGTGACAGTCTTAGGACACCAATGAACCAAGTTCAATGTTCCCCCAGTAAAAAGAGAGAGAAGTACAGGCCCAAAGATTGTTGATATCAAATGCATACGTGTTAGCTGAACAGCTGTTTCTAGGGGCAGGGCGCGAGCGTTTCTCTCGCTTTCAAGAGAGGTCTGGGTAAAGGAACTTGGAGAAGCCCCAAAGGCCGAAGACTAAAAGGGGGCCGTCCATAATTTATCGCTTATCTGACTAAGAGCTGTCTTGGACAGACTGAAGTCATTAGCTGAGCAGGCTTGGGTGGGAGGAACGTCTCAGGTACCTGGTACAGCAAGTCTGGAAGGGGCAAGCAGCAGCATGGGCAGGTCCTAAATCTCTAAACTGAAATTACTAGGGCAGAAAAACCTCAGCACATTCAGTGCCGTCCTCCCTCCCACCTCTTTAGACCAACATGTGCCCTTAAAAAAAAGGGGGGGGGCACAGATAAAAATCACATCCATTTACTGCACTGTCTTTTCCATAGTTGTAAAAGAAAGGCCTTTATCATCCCCTGAATTAGATCTGTGATTTTTTTGAATGACATGTATAATAATTAGACTATGAAGATGTGCCGTTAATCCATTTAAAGGTGTAAAGAAGTCCATTTAATGAACATTATAGTCACATTAGACTTGGAAACATCCAACTCTTTTGTTGAATAAAAAGAAGTTCAATGAGATTAACTTCTCTTAGTTGGTTTTAAAGAATAATCAAACATGTCTCCCTCTGATAGTGTATTGTGCCTTCTCGCATGGCTTCTGCATACCAATGTCTGCCAGCCCAGAAGGGTAAGAACAGGGCCGCCGGACCTCACATTTCAGTTAAATAATTACGAATTAAAGAGGATCACTCCTACTTTCTATATTCACTATAAAGTGATAAGAGGCTGAACTCCTTGAACTCGTAATTATGTAATAGCAACGTTAATCTTCTGGCTTGGCGTTCTCTCCCGCTGCATTTAATGTATTCTTACGATGATTATCAAGTTTACTACTTGACACATAGATATTTCTACTGGGAGACCTGTGAATACTTGATCCTATCAGATTCTGACCGCAAATAGGGTAATGGATTCTGTTTTCAAATCTCATGCTGTTTCACATCTCCGGATGAGTCTGTCCACGATGCTCACTTTGCGGGAGTAAGTGGGCTTGGGCTCTCTGCTCTGATTTAGAGTGGGTCGGAATCCAGATGTCCTAGCTAACTCCTGGGGCTATTTAGAAGAGCCAGACTTTAAAGCGGAAATGGACAAGTTGGGAATAATTCCAGATTCGATGAAAAAGAAGACGCTAAATCCTAGTTGCCAGACAGGCTGTATCCTTTCCGCGGAGAATTCCCAGTACCGGCCCAGAGTTTATCCAGGAGACGGGATTGGCCAGATTGAATCTATTAATTAGCGTCTTGTCCCTCAGGCACCTGACTTACTACCTTCTTTTTAGCTCAGGACTGTATATTTTACCTTATACGTTTGCTCCGTGTTTTATCTACAGTTGTTAAGAATTTAAAAACAAGCAAACAAACTATTGAGATGTGTAACATTGTGCATTAGATTTCAGAAGGCAAAGGGTATAGTGTTCCTCTTACGAAGAAAAAGAAAGCCTCAGTAGGAAGAAAGGAGACAAGCATAGGAAGAGCTGGTTTCAATGTGAAATTAGAGAGTTGGCTTGGGAAGAGCATGTCAGCTGCATCCTGTCCCCTAGCTTTGTGCCTAATGCCTCCTGCTACCCGGTGACAGTGATGGATGACTGTGGAGATTGTCTAAGCCAAACTGCTAACCAGCACTGTGTTAGATCTTTTTGTAGTTTAGGAAACAAAGCTGATAAGATCAAGAGGCAACATAATCCTGGCTAATGTAGTGTGATCTGTCTTGTATAGCGTAATTGGGCATGATGCAGACATCGTACCTTAAACCAGCCATGATATTTGTAGGACTGGAAAGGAAAGCTTACTGCAGTTTAAAAGAAGTTTGGCCTAAAATAATAATAATAACGTCATGTGCCTTCCAGAGGCCGGGGCAGTGTCTACTCCTTATCAGCTGAGACTAACTCAGAAATCAAACCAGGAGATGGGGAGGCAGGCATCTAGAGTGTCACTTTTCACTTCTGTTTTGCTCTGGCACATTTATAGTCCTCAGCGATGAATGTCCAAGAAGAGGGACGGAACAGGGAGAACTTGTTCCAGAAGGTCACCATGAGATCACTGCCTTTCACCAGTCTTCAAACAGGTCCAAGGGGAATAATGCCTTGGGCCCTTCCAACGCCCTCGAAAAAGAGGTAGAAGAACATTATGGTTCGTTATTCTTGCTCTCACTTTTCTTCATCCTGAGATTCTGTTCATAGCACGTAAGACTCGCAAGACAAAAAGGGCAAGATGTTCAGTGTCCAAGTGAGCTCAAATGGCAAACGCAGAGGACAAGTTGGGTGTATGCAATTCCAGAACTGATGGTCTGAGTGTAAAAGATGACATGTTCTTTGGTCAGTCCCTGTCTGGGTTTTTCGTGTTGTTGAAACTGATTTTGAGGTCTAGGTGGCCCTAGGATATTCATCAGTGATGAAGTTTGCTCATACCACCAAAGTTCAGAGCTATTCAGTAACTGCTTTATTCAGCCTGAAGTTTGAAATTACACTTCGGTGAAGAATATCTACAAGATCTTCCAAAAAGAAAAAAAAAAACCGCATACATACACGAACAGGGTAGCATCTATTCATATGCAGAAAAAGTGTCAACACGGTTTTACCGCAGACAGCTCCTAAGCACCATGTCCCTTTCCCCCTTTCACTGAAAGGATCATTTAAATGTGAATACATTTTGGGGGGGGGTAGGTTATTAGATCTTGCTCAGATTGCACAAATAATTCTACTTCTTGGATCCGTTTCGGGGTTGCTCTGGACGTTCCTCGACGGGATAATAATGTTATGAAAATTAAGCAAATGCAGAGAGCAAAAATAGGTTGTCAATATGCTGCCCCAAGCTTGCCCAGAGATAATTATCATTGCTTATAAATACATGTTGGAGGTTTGCTTGAATACGTTTTTGTGAAAAAGAGAAAAGTTATTATCTTGAAAGGAACTAAGTAGCGCCTAGAAATCGCGATCGTGGTCTGGAGTGAACTAATCACTTTATCCTCATCCCTGAACACATTTATCCCCCTCCTAATTCTTCACCTAATTAGAGGGAAATGCAGAGCTGTCCTGGTCAGGGAGGTAGGGATTAGGGTTAAGAAAACACTTGTATTTGGAACCCCCTACCTCCCCTGGTCAGTGTGAAAGATTCTCAAAGAATCTCCCAGCCTAGCTAATCCATGACCCTCAGCAGGGAGGAAGTGTTAACAATTTAGTTTAAAACTCACACTCTCAGACAAATGCATCAAAAACGGCTTTTCTCCTTTGATTTGTAGGTATTAGTTGTTTTTCCAGGCCCCATTAAGGACTCTTCATCCTGTAGGCAAGGGGCATTAAGCCCTAGCAAGTTAGAGTTGTTCCCAGCTCTGTGTTATTCAAAGGCAATTTACACTAATTATTCGAGTCCACAGAGCTACCCACATTAGCGGAATGAACCATCTCAGCAGGTAAAAGTACTTTTGAAATGTTAATTTATTACTAAGGTATAAAAATATCCTTGAATTAAAGTAAAAAAAAATAATAGCCATTTTAAAGGATGAGACTGAGACATTCTCTACCCCCCTTTTTTTATTTTCACCAACTCCTCGGTAATTACTTGTCTTTTATAAACTCGAGTTGTCAAGGCAAACGGCAATGCATTCTCTGACGTTATGGTAAATACAAAGCTCTCGCCTCGTTCGGTGCATTTTTCTATCCCGTTTTCCAAGGGAAGCCAAATGAATCCCCTGGCCCGGCCGCATTCAGAAGCAGCGATGTGATTTTATGCCTCACAAAATCTGCTCATGGGTGTGGGTTGCTGTTTCTTAGTCACTGACGTTTTCAATGGCCTCTTCTATATTCCGCGGCTTGTTCTCCGGAAGCATCGGTGAATCCGCCCAGCCAGGACGGACTCACGGGCCCGAGGCTCCCAGTCTTCATCTTGCAGGATAGCCCAGGCACAAACACATCCCACCAGAGTCACCGGCTCTGGCTCGCCTTCTGGCTCAGTCCCTGTCCCCTTCCCGTGGGAGTGGGTAAGAGAAGGGGTCGGGGAAGGAGAGGTCCTGAAGTTAAGACTCTGCCGAATTGGGGGAGAACGTGACAGAGAAAACTTTCAGCATCCACGCTCTCGCCATCACAGGAAGCAGCAACAGCGACCCCTCCTGGTGACCTAGAGGAGTCTCAGGGTGCGGCTCTTCGTCCTTGAGGTCGACTTTCCCTTCATTCTTCATTCTTTCATTCCGCCAGCATTTACACACGAATGTCAGAGGAACGATCTCTGCCCTCAGGCTGCTGAGAAGACAATAAGGGTGATGAACTTGAGAAGCAGTAGCAGAGACTTCTGAAGGGGGTGGAAGGGCCCGCAGAAAGAGAGATCACGCTGTCCAACCAACACAGGAAACTGCTTACAAAAGTAAAATAAAGATTCGCTAAGCAGAAGGAAAGCGAGTCCCAAATTGAAAAGAGAACAGATCCTGAGGGCCACAACGGCATAGCATACTTGGAGACCCAAAAGGTAGGTGGGAAAATGGACAGAAAGGAGTAGGCAAGCCCCCCCCCACCCCCCCACTCCCCACCCCCAGCTGTCCTGGAAAATGTGCTGCATCTTCTCTGAGACTAGAGGTCTCCACACTGTCTTGGTCATGTATCCGCAACCCTAAAAAAAAAGGACTTGATCATCCCCAGTATATGTTTATTTATGATTATACACAGGTGCTGATTTCAATCCATTCTAATAAGTACTAGTAATGCTTGTTTCATTTCTTATCTTTCGGATCAAAACATGTTAATCTAGCATTTTCTTTCCTCATCCCGATGGACTGGGGACAGTGGCATGTGTCCCAAAGTTGACAGGCCCGTGGGAACCCGAGGCCTGCCCGCAGAGAGCCTCCTGTCCGTCCGAGTAAGGCCTACCTGCACCCACCTCCGACTGCAGCCAGAAGCTTGATCGCTGGCCAAGAGTTCTGACCTAACTAGGTCAGAAGGAGGTGAACTGCAATTATAGCAGGAGCTTGTGCAACCAGTACGTGGACAGATGTGCCCTCACCATCCCGCGGGAGGAACCTAGCGGTGCACCTCCTAGCATCTTTCCCTTCCTGTCTCGGAGTCCACGCATTCAGCACACCCAAGAGTGTGTCTTATAGACCCTAGAGTCTGGAATGCAGCCAGAAACACATGAGAGCCCCCCCCCATAGGTCAAATCTAACATAAAACCATTTCAAAAATAAATTTAAGCATATATTTAAAAATATATAGGCCACCACGGAGCTGGAAACTAATTTGTGAATTCGAATTATGTTAATGCAGATTTGCATCGATGTTTACAAATCCCCCCACTACACACATATCAGCACATCTTAACTTGAACTACGACCCAAGCAGTTCCAGAGTGATTAGGAACCCATATTGGATGCCCACAAGATACATGATAAAGCAGATACTTCTAGAAGCCATGAATCATAGTGACAACTTTGTTTACAAAACTTTGCCCCAGGACTATGATTGGTACTTAGGTTAACTGAAAATGATGTCCTCCTTCAGACTAAACAGAGTCAGGATGCTTCATGCTGCCACAACCATCCATCCATCCACCCATCCATCCATCCAACCAATGTTTATTGGTGTTGACTATCTATGCTGTGTCAGGCATTCACACACAGTATTTACAGCCATAATTCGAAGGAATGTATATCAGCTCGTGTTTAAATGTTACCGGCCAGACAATAGTAGGAGACGGAGCCTCTAAAATGATTGTACAGAACGACTGTACTTCAGATGGAAATCTCATTCCTGATCACTGCTCTCTTCACACCAGGTGTTCAAAATGCCTTTTTAAATCAAATTATCACACTACGTCCATTTCTACTTGGAGAATATGTTTTAAAATAATCTTATTTATTTGGAAATGATAATAACTCAGATGCTATCTGAACTAGCTCTACTTTTTTTTTTTTTTAGAAATGTGTTCTATTGTATAGATAGTTAACTGACTAGCATATAAATAAGGAGGGAGGGTTTAAGGTAGGGTTTAGTGTTGAAATGCTTAGAGAACAAATTGCTTCCAATAGTTTCATAATACACCTTTGCCTCCAAATAATGGATATGAAATCACAAACCAATTGATTTAATCGTGTGCCCTAAGGACCTTTGGAGACACAGCCCAGCTGTAATTACCGAACATCCGTGGAAGTAAGAATAGCACATTCCCATAAAAAATTTCTATGGTTCAAAGTGTTCACTAGTTAATCTGGCTGCCCCTTCACCACCACCATCATTTAGTTTGAATTAATGAGGATAGATTCACTAAGGAAAGCCAAGAATTTTCTTCGTTCTGATGAGACAATACAGTCATGGGGAGTAGCTCTGTAAGATAATTTCCCCAGCATATGCCGAGAAGCTGCAAGTTCTGAAGGTGACAGTGCCTGGCTCAAGGCTTATGATCAGAAGGCGGTGAAATTACGTTAGAACTGAGAGGTTTTTTACTTTAAAAAGCATAAAAAAGCAACACTTTTTTTTTCCAGATTGAAAGACATATTGAAAAATGTACCGTGAAATTAAAGCCCTGAAAATCTTTAAGGAATCTTTCATTCTCTTCGGACCAATGCAACAATTGAAGGCTTGCATAGGCAAGAATCAACACATATGTGTACAAAACATAATGTTTGTTGAGAAAGGTTGTATTTATAGCATGTATTTTCTATATGTAATACATATATGGAAACCTTTCAAATCGCTTCAAGAGGTAACGACATAGGATTTCGATGAAACTCTATACACTGGGTTTACTGGCCATTGTGTCTTGAAACTTCATGCATACAGAGAGGCAGCACAATTCAGTCAAAAAAGCACGAGGCTTGAAGTCCAGAAGCTCAGGCCCCCCCAGACTCAGCTCCGTCACTAGCCACTGAGGTGACCACAGGCAGATCACTTAGCCTGGCTGGAAAATAAAAACTTTGGTTGGCTTGGCCTCCGAGGGCTTTGTCAGCAGTAAAATCATCAAACTCCGTATAGGAAGCGTTTGAGATAGCCATCAGAAAGAGAAGCTGGGTATGAAGGCAAGGGTTTCCAAAAATAGACATACCAAGGTTTTTGGTTTTTTTATTTAGATCAAAGACCGAAAAACATAGTTTTGTTTCAAGTACGTAGACACACACACAAACACACACAGGCCTATACAGTGTGCATTCTGTGGGGCCTAGCAGTGTTTTCCCCAGTTGAATAAAATGTGGCTTTGCAGGCATTCAGAGCCCATTGCATTTATGCACCCTGTACAAGGCTGTTGGCTCTGGACAGCCCTTAATTCTAATTAATCCAAGTCCAGCTGAAGCCGTGGGTGGAGGAAGAAAGACTAGAAATGAAGAAAGAAAATGAGACGTTAGCACGAATGCCTATCACATTGTGAATATCTATTCATCTGCATAGTATTAATGATAGCAAATATGCAAACAGATGTTTCTCTCATTAAATTGTATATGCAAATACTACTGGTAGGAGTGGTAATGTTGTCTCGGGGTTGAGAGATCGTTGAGGGTAATTAAAGGTTAATCCAGTTTTCAGTTCACAGACTATTCGACAAGAGTGGTTGTAAAGAAAAATTGTCACTTAACCTTCAATTCATTACCAATGGCACATGGATTTTCTACTAAAATAACATAAACATATGCACTAATCATCACTCCCTCCCCCCACCACCTCTGCATGGCTCATCACCAGCAACCACAGCAAAGACTTGTGAGTTGAGCTAAGATGAGTGTTGCTGTGTGAGGCATTAATAAGAAAAATTACAGTCCCTCGAAAAGTGTTTAGAGCCCATCCGGAGTCATAATCTCTCATTTTTAATTTAAAAACATCTGAAGCATTTACATCGCCACCTCTTGAATAGAATTAAAAACATTGTTCTAGGTACTGAACGTGAGGAATTGGGGGCTGCAACGAGCTGACCAGTCTTGACATAGTTCACTCTTTTTCTTACTGGGGTGAATTGAAAAGGACAAATGGTTTGAAACTCATTTTTTTTGTGTGTGTGTATGTCTGTGACAGAAATGTTTAACTGGCCAGCTGGGGTATTTTCACTTCCTGTTCTGAAGAGTGGGAAAAATTCAGCAATGAAGGCCAGAGAGTTCCAAATTGACAAGTGTGTGAGAAGAAATGCAAGGTCAGTATAAACCACGTATCTGCGGGAAGAGGTGTAGAAAAGCAGAGGGAGAAGAGGTTTCCCTGTGGAATAATAAAGGGGATTTATTTCCTGATCAATAGTTACAAAGCGCTTGCCTTTGGTTTAGTGGGAATCAGGGTTCTGGAAGGGTAATCTCCTCTCCCCTTTAGTTCTTTAGTCCTTGATTCTACAAGAAGTGCTCTGCGGTGTAAAGACCCGCGCAAGGTTAGCAAGCCGCGTACCTGAGATCTCCATGCTCCTGAAAATTAAAAGTGTGCTTTTTTTTTTTTTTAAGATTTTATTTATTTATTCGACCGAGATAGAGACAGCCAGCGAGAGAGGGAACACAAGCAGGGGGAGAGGAAGAAGCAGGCTCACAGCGGAAGAGCCTGATGTGGGGCTCGATCCCAGAACGCCGGGATCACGCCCTGAGCCGAAGGCAGACGCTTAACCGCTGTGCCACCCAGGCGCCCCAAAAAGCGTGCTTTCTGCCCCGAGTGTTCGAGATGCCAATCAGAATGAAATCCAAAGTTGCACGGGCAGACAGATCCCTAACATTAATCCTCATTTTGCGTTGAGGGTTTTTAGTTAAACCCAAATTTAATTTTGGTTCTTATGCCACCAGAAAAACCGAAGCTCCTTTCAAAGTTGCAATCCTACATTAAATCTAAATCAAATCTTGTATGTAAAACGAAAAGGTCTTTTTTGGTCCTACTTTCTCATAGGGAACGGTGCTTGTTTAAGATGTTACAAAGTGCACTGGAAAAGAGTGCATTTCTCAACAGAACTGGTTATGTTTAATTTGCCCAAAGCATCTTCTTGGTAAAATTTTAACAACACTTGCTTATTGGCAAACCCAAAACAGAAGGTAGCTACCATGATTCCAAAGGGAGGAGGGAGACGACCTACAATCCAGTTTTGCTTATTTGTTTGGGTCTTCACAACACTAAACGATTTCACTTCTTTCCCCTCACTACTTCATTTTTTTTTTTAAGATTTTATTTTTAAGTAATCTCTATACCCCATTTAGGGCTCAAACTCACAACCCTGAGATCAAGAGTCACCGGCTCTACTGACTGAGCCAGTCAGGTGCTCTGCTCGACATTTATTGATTTTTTTTTTCTTCTCACTTTTTTTTTTTTTTTCATCTTTGCCAAACTATTTGGTAGGTCTGCAAGGTTGAGAGCCCCAGAAGGGATCTGACCGAAATCTCCTCCGGGTTGACCAGATCTCTCTTAGCGGAAATTGGAGGTTAAGGTGAAAGGGCAAACAGCCATGGCTCCCACTGAGTGATTAGTATACAATGTCTGCATTTTCCCCTGGGTGTGTGCTAAAAGGGCTGCCCTCTCCCAGCTCATTCCGGTAGCATTTGGAGATATCCAGCCCTACTCTCAGGAGACTCTTGAAATAGCATGGCTCCGTGCTTCACTATTTGTTAAGTAATTGAAAGATAATGGCAATTATTATATATTGAGAAGAAGCCAAATTCCCCGAGCACCAAGCAGCCCCCTAATGGTGTACTGCTCAAAATAGCCGAGAGGTGACGCTGAGGTTGAATGTGGGGAGTAGACTTGGGTTAGAAAACTGCCCACAGAGCCAGATGGCTTATTTTGCTAAATACAATGGAAACACACACACACCCCAGTATGGAGACTTTTGATTCTGAGCAATTTGTGGCCCCTTTCCCTAAAATACAAGGGCTGCCTGGGGTTGATTTAGGCCATGTCAGTGACCTGAACCTCCTTCTGACTCATTCTCACTGACCATGTCAGCTTAGCTTTGGCCCTGGCTTGAGAGGGTGCGATGAATCTACTACGACCGGAACTCAATTGGGCAGAATCATGAGAATGAGCAAGGATGCTAGAACAGCCCAAAAGGGGGAGGTGAGCTGGGCTATCTCAGGCTAGTACGGCAGGAGACAGTATGAACACTGGCCACTCTACCTTCAGGAAAGACTGGTTTGAGCTTCAGTACCTTCTTTTGCAAGGTAGGAAAATAATAGTACTGACCCACAAGACAGTTGAGACGATTCAGGATCATAAGTACATAACGTGTTAAGCACCCAATACCAAGCAAGCTAACGTGCTGGTGGTAACTGAGATTAACAACATCAACCCGGAACAGTGGTAGTCTAGGCCCCCTGGGAACATAGCCACTCGGAGGATGTCTCCAGGCGTCCCTAACGTGGCCGCTGCTGTATTTCTGTGGAATAGGGTTGGGTTTCCATCCAGTTAGAGAAATTAGCTGAACACACCTCATCAGAGTTAGGGGGAGCCCCAAACATCTCTTTTAACAGCCTCCTACGGTGCTCATCCCGGCCTCCTTTGGGTCGCGGAGTTGCATGACGAGATTAGCCTCTGCAGGGAAGTCAGATCTGAAGTGGAGTCATGGGCCGTCGCTTTCAAGCCAGTACTGAGGTGGGCTCTGGGCAGTCAGTAATAATGCAACAAGTGTTGTGTATGCCCCAACCCCAACCAAGTGTGTGACTTCACCAGCGAAACTCTCCACCATAATGCCGAAGCCCTGGGTGCCAAAACCCACAACCAAGTGCTCCTCACAAGCTCTGAGCTGGCAGACCGCACACTTCTCTAAATCCTCAACGTCCTCATCTGTAAAATGGCCATTTTAGTGCCCGTATCAAGGAGTGACGTATGGCTTGACTAACAAAAGGAAACACTTTGTCAGGTGTCAAATAGCATCAGAAATAGAGGGGTTTGCCGCTTGCATACACACAGCGTCCTGGTGTCCAGTGCCATAACTGCAACACCGTGTCCACAACACACCACGATTCTTAACCCTAATGGTTTGTTAATTTAACTCATTAAGGGCTCTTAGCACTTGAAAGGTGTTTAAAAACACAAACCAACAATTAGTCTTTGGGGACCAAAGAATAATGCAAGCCTAATGTATCACTTTTCCTGGCTCAACAAACACCATTTTGATGTGCTAATGGCCCTCGGGAAGGCGGTGATTTTCAGTTAAACAAAGCGAGCCACCAGCCCAGAGACGCACTCTGCCCTTCCCTGTGAGTCAGCCAGGAAAGAACATTAACCCAGTACCACTTATAAACGAATAACATACAAATACAGTACTATGTGTAATATAAAATTCACTGTCAACGACTAGCAAACTGGAGAGGTTAAAAAGCCCAGAGCCAGGAACCAGAAGACAAGGATTGGAGTCCAGCCTCTGACACTCGCCTGTTCCTTCTGTGAACTCAAAAAATGTCACCAGGGTTAACAGCACATGTAACAACCACAACTAATCCTACTTTCATTGATCCTCGGGTTTGTTATCTGTAAAATGGGAACAACAACGTTTCTTGCTGCCAACCTCACAGTATGATGGGGAATGTAGTTTCCTGTGAATAAATTACAAAGCACTATTTAAAATTTGAAGGCTTTGGGGGTGCCTGGGTGGCTCCGTCGGTTAAGCGTCTGACTCTTGAGTTCAGCTCAGGTTATGATTTCAGAGTCTTGAGATCGAGCCCCACATTGGGCTCCATGCTCAGTGTGGCGTCTGCTTGTCCCTCTCTCTCCAAGTCTCCCTCCCCCACTCTCCCTCTGCCCCTCCCCTGCTCATGTTCGCCTGAGCTCTCTCTCTCTCTAAAATAAATGAAATAAAAAATCTTTTTAAAAAAATGTGAAGGACTTTGATTCTGATACAAGAGTGACGACACAGATGGACCCTGCCTCTGTGACTGTCAGGTGGGTACGTGATCTCAAAGAACAGTGAACTGAGTCCAGAGATGTGCGGAATGGGTCTGCTTTACACAGTGTCTTTAATTGTGGGGAAATATACACACCGTTTACCATTTTAACCATTTTAAAGTAGAGAATTGAGTGACATCTAGTACATTCACAATGTAGTGCAACCATCACCACTGTCTAGTTCCAGAACATCTTCATCCACCCAAAAAGGAAGCCCCTACCCTACCCATTAGACAGTCCCTTCCCACTCACCTCTCCCCCTAGCCTCTGGAAACCTTTAATCTACTTTCTGCCTCCATAGATTCACCTATTCTGGACATTTTATATTCATGGAATCATACACTGTGTGGCCTTTGGTGTCTGATGTCTTTCACTTAACATAATGTTCTCAAGGTTAGTCCCTGTTGTAGCAAGTGTCTGTACGCTTTATACAATATTAAGCCTAATATTCTTTAAGCTGTATATTCAAAATGCAGAGCTAATAAACACAAAAATCTGCCATTTATTGGGCACTTATTATATGCCAGGCACTGAGTACTTTATATACTTGATCTCCCATAATCCTTCTCAGATCAGCAGCATTAGCCCCATTCTCCAGATGAGAAAGCTAAGATGCAGAAAGGTTAAGTCACGTGTCCAAGGTCACACCGCAATGAAGTGGGTAGGAATCAAACCTTGGTTTGTCATATTCCAGAGCTCTTTCTTTCAACCATCATATGTGGTATTTGTACTGCCCAAGAGCACCAGGCCGCAAAGCATGGGAGTATGACCAGGCAGCCCATTATGGGGACCCCAGTGAGCTCTGAGAAAGCCCACAAAGGGAGGCCTCAAACAGAAACTCTCAGTCTGGCAAACTCCATCCTGCTGGCACCAACAACCAGCTGAGAGGCCGACTGGGGCACGAATGCCCCCAGACATGGTCCCTGGGACTGCCAGCCCCCATCCCATAGTCCTGTACTTGACTATCCTCTCCCTGAACCAGACAGGGCAGAGAGCGGCCGTTGGACGACCGAAATGCTCTGGTCCTGTCACCAGTACCCCAGAGGTCCAGGCTTGGCAGAGCTTCTAGCAGCATCTTAGTCCTTGAGAAGTGTCCTGTCTTTGGGTAAATATTCCATCAGCTTCCTCTCACATGCTGTCCAAACACAAACACTAAAAACCTGAAGACTAGAGAACTGGGCCTAACTATGTACTTGAAGAAATCCGTAACGCCCCACAGTCCCAGAGCCCTGGGGACAAGTGCGGCTGCAGCCAACGTTCACCGGACTCGAGGGGCAAGAAAAAATTAACACTGAGTATTTAGCAGTAGGCCAAGATCTGCAAACATCTCCCTTTTCAGAGGCTGGTACTGGAGGCAGAGGACAGAGAGCTCATCTTCAGCCATCAGCTCCCTATTCTTCGACCTACCCAACTTTGAGCTGGTTTAAATGATATTGACAGAAATACAGTATTAAGTGGAAAGAGCGTGGGGTTAGGAAGAACAGGATCTTGATCTGAATCCAGGCCCCACCGCTAAGTAAATGTAGTGAGACCTGGGGGTAAAGCATTTCCCTTCTTGACATCCCACCTTCAGAATGCTCTTGAGGAAGGGACTGGTGACTGTCCACAGTGCCAATCTTCCACACCTGGAAGAGCCAAACTTCTGGAAGGATATTCTATTCAGGCGTCTCAGGGATGAATTTCTTGATTTGCTGTCAGGGCAAGGAGGGCTGGAAGGGCACAGCAGTCCTCCACCACTTGCTGATGAGGTTCTCGACCTCCAGAAGACCAAGTTGGTGCATCTGCAAAACAAGAACCACGATTCTTCCCGCCCAGCATGGCAGGGGACATTGGGTGCCCTAGCGTAGCACCCAGCGTGGGGTGTGAAACAGGTTCGATAAATGTCAGTTCTCCTTTCACCTTGCGGATTCAAAAAGAAAGCAAAAAACATCTTGGTGCTATTTTATTCAGTCTGGCCAAATGATTTAAAGAACTGATCCCCCAAAGCAAACAAAACAAAGCAAAGCAAATCATATACCATGAGCACCCATTTCTGAACTGGGAGTAGAGGGAGGGGCGACTGGCTCAAAGTCTAGTCAAAAGAAACGGAGAAAGGTGTTCCAGTTTCAGTGACATTTCAATAAGTACATCATCTGCTTTAAGTGGGGAAAAAACGAAAGACTTCGCGGATAGTGGTTAGCCCGGGTGATTATAGCTCACCTCCACAGTTTTTTTTGTGACTAAGAGCATAATTGATTGAAGGGCATTGATTTATGAGAAACTAATGTCCTAATTCTGTGGGCATTAAGCGAAAATGAAATACTAAACTTTAAATCATGACCTGCAATTATCTTCCACCTCAGAGATCGATCCTTGAGTTGCAAGAGAGACACAGACTTCATTTCGCTGGGGTTGCAATAAAGCTGGGAGTTCTACACAGTCCATTTCATTCTCATTTCCAGGAAGATTGCGGGAAGTCAGGAAAACCTGGAGGGAAGAGGTCAGGATTTGGAGTAAAACCATCCCAGTTTGAAACCCAGCCCCGGTACCTGCGGACTCTCTGTGTGACCTGAGTAAATCATTTAACTGCTCTGAGCTTTAGTTTCTTCATCTATAAAATGGGTGCAAGAGTAATATGTCCCAAGGCGATTTTAGGGCTTAAAATGAGGGAAGGGATGTCCAAGTTCTGTGCTTCAAGCAGGGTCCACCCTGAGGAGTTCTGAGCCCATTCCCCATCTTGAAGCCCAGATCACTCTGCCAGGTAGTGCTGGGGGTGTCGGGGGAGGAATGGGGGAAGCTGGCAAAAAGCAGCACTTGGCACAGGAATTTTTCAATTGTCCAGAAAAAATATATTCCCTGAGGAATTGTTCCCCGGAAATGGTGTGTGTGTGTGTGTGTGTTCTGAAGTGGATGAAATTTGTCAATAAAATCTTTACTAAAAATGGAACTTTTGCACATCTAATTGCGGAATTTTGCAAAACAAAACAGAAGATATCTTGCCTGCCTCCAGGCATATCCGAGGGGATTAATTTGTCACTCTTCAAAAACAACTCTTCGGAGGGATACCCTCTTTGATTCTCTATTCTCACATTAATTAGTAGGCGAAGGAACACGGAACACACTTGGTAGAGGGGAACCGCGGAGAAATAAATCTGCCGCCCTCTCCAGAGGGAGCAACGGGGAGGGGAGGACGCGCAGTGCCCGCCGGGAGCGCCTCTCAGGCCTGCAGTTACCAGCTTCCCTCCCAGCCTCCGGGAGGACAATAGAGAAGATTGATTAACAAAAATATTTCTTTTCAGCCTAAACCCCAGTAATAAATGCTTTTGAGAGTAAAACGGAGACGTAGTTGGTGTGTTCTTTTGTGCCGATTATGGAAGAAGTTGATGGTATTTGGAACCAGACACACTGGAATTTAAGATGATTGCTGAGACCCAACGTCGAATGTTATTTGTACTTTGATAATTGCCTGATTGGTTTGTCCCGATCAAAACCCTTATCTGAAGGTATTTGTTTCAGATTTGTAAGAGTTTATTGTCAGTGACGGCTTTTTAATGGAATTTTTTTTTTAGTAAAGTTTCAGTTTGCTCCTGTCATCGCGTGTCGCTCAAATACGATGACTTTCTTTTAAAACACTTAAACACCTGTTCATCAATGTTCATCTTTCAAAAAAACCCAAGTAAGCCCCGATTAATAGTGTGTGTCTTCGTGGCTGGAAAGCGCGTTGCTGTCACTGAGTTGGGCACCGACCACCCCTGCGCGCAGACGCGGGGCAGGCTGTGTAGATGGCGGCTCGTCCCGGCGTCCCCCACTTTTTCCGGGGCCCCTACCACGCAGCCCCAGAAGCAGTGTCCATTGCCTGCTTATTTAAGATAATTACAACATGTGTTTCTTCCCTGCTGGCTCTGCTGAGGCAGAAAATACTTCATCATTTACTTCAGTCATGAGAAGAAAGCAAAAAATCTGGAACATAAACACCATTTTTTCTTCGCATTCAAAGGCCGGGCACAGGGTGAGTTTGTGAATAATAAACCGAAGTTGGCAATCAAGCTAATAAGTATGAAGTTGCCGGGCAGAGAAGTCCTGCAGGGGCCTGGAGCGGAGGGGGTGCCCGGGGCTTTTGTCCCCTTGTTGGTAAATAACAGCCCTTTATTTACATACAGTTGTTTGGGTTTCAAAAGATATTCAAAGCCCGGGTAGTTTTCTGCAGTTGATTTGCATGGAGAGGGATATATCTGTGAATTTTTAAAGAGACTTTGCCCTGGAGAGTTGCAGGCCAGTGGGCCCGGCTCGCGAGGGGGGCGGGAAGTGGGGGGGAGGCGCACGTGATCAGCAGGCGGGCCAGGCTGCGAGCAGGCGCCTTCTTTCTGGACCCAGTATTACCCCCGGGGCAGGGGGAGGGGGGATTCATCCGCAGCCCCGAGCTCAGGGAGATCGCAGGGCCAGGCGCCTTTTGGGTTAAGACGACGACTTTGAACTGCATTTCTTCTCGGAGCGAGGGAGAGCATCTGATGTGGAGTATCTGCCCCGAAACTCTCCAGACTTGAAACATTTTCCATTTGGAGCTTGTAGCAATAAAACCCCCTGGTAATGAGTGCCCTGCCCCCGACAGAAGTCCTGCATCCAATCTGTGCGCCATCCTGGTGAAATGGTTTACAAGACCGACAGCAGAAACTCCAAAGGAATGCTCGAGAGAAGGAATGAAGTGCTATCGTTGAGATCTTTATTTATGGCGAGAGAAAGGGCTAAAACATTACCTCAGAACGCAAGATTACAACATCAGTCGGATATAGGGTAAATCTGTTCTAGTGGTGAAACATCAGAAACCCATAATCCTTTCTCAAAGCCCTTTTGTTATTTTAATGTCCAACAAATTATGCTTTTTTTAAAGGAAGAAGAAAAACACTTCGATTCGAGAGGTTTCTTTTGCTCTAGTAGAAGTAATTTCACTGGTTAAAAAAGTTTTAATTTTCTGGAACCCAGTCTTTACTGTGCTGGCCAAGCACAGGCACAAGGCTAAGGTAATTTTTAGCTTCAATAGAATTGGGTACAGTGACCACCAAGATCGGCCTCAAGTTGCTATGGCAACGGTAGTCCTAAAAAGTACTTTCGTTAAGCGAGGCATTTCGGGTTGCTAATCTGAAACTTTTTCCATTATTATTATTTTTTTAAGGGGATGACTGTGGACGAGTAAATTGCAATACTTATTGTATTTATTCTTTCCTCTTGATGTCAGTCATACCATTGGGATCCTGCTTACATACCTTCTAAATCACTTCTAAAGAATAGGAAGAAATATGGAAATTTGAAAGAAAATTAGGCACATGGCAAAAATAAATAAATAAAAATAAAGTAAACGTGTTTCTCTGTAGAAGCTCTTCCATGGGAAGCCGTCAGGGGAAGTCCACAAGAGGAGACTGGGTAGAGAAGGATTGTGGTTTCTGTGTGCCCACCCTGGCTTGCTGCGGGATGTGAGGACTGGAAGTGATGGGTCAGGACCGGAAGGTGAGTGGGTCAGGACCGGAAATGATGCACCCACAGACACCTTCTAAGGTAGCAGGTGACCAGAGTGAAAGCGCATATCAAGGGCCCTATTTTCAAAATACGTGAACTACCATTTGACCTTGCCTTGATAACTCAGAGCTGGAGGTCAACCAACAGACTCACATGGGTGCCTACTCCTGCTCAGGCCATGAGCTGTCTGGGAAAAAAGCAAATACCCTTGTACCTGTGGAAGTTATGTTCCAGAGATGGAGTCACACAAAAGACATAATAAATGAAAGACAGATGGCAGATAGGTGATAGGTAGCTAGATGTTAGATAGATAGATAGATAGATAGATAGATAGATGAGAGATGACAACTATTATGTCCAAAGGTAGTAAGTACTGCAGAAAAAAATAGAGGAAAATTTCCAAGAGCTGGGATGGGACATAATTAAGGATAAGGTGCTCAGGGTGGGCCTCACTGAGGTTGGGGACATTGGAGCAGAGGCCTGAAGCAGGTGAGGAATCAGGCCAGCAGAGGTCTGGGGAAGAGCATTCCAGGCAGAGGGGACAAGCAAATACAAAGCCCTTGATTCGGGAGGTCGTTGTGAATATTGGTTATGCATTACTATATTCTACAAAACAGTAAACCTCAGGGTCTGTGAAGTTCATAGGGTTTGCACTCCTCCACTAAGCGACCTCAGACTTCAATGCACAACTGCTTCATTGTCTTACCTCTTTCCTCCAAGTCAGCCCCTCTTCTTCATCAGGACAGTTTTGCCCCCCCAGAAATAGCCCTGCTCCCTTCTCATCTGTTAGCTCTGAAGTTGTGTCATTTGGGAAAACAGATGACCTAACCTGCTGGCCAGGGGTCTAAAGAAGGCTGAGGGTCTGGACCATGAGGAATCCGAACCCTTTCATACACTGTGTGTTACTTGCCTTTTCCACTGTGAATCTCTTCACGTCCAGGCCACGTGGTATCCCGTTCCAATTCTTTCATACCCAGCCAGCACCTGGCACATTGGGCAGCAGGATCGGTAGATGTCTTCCAGATGCATGAGTCAACTAGGATATCTCTTTTGTCCATTCAAATGCCCGTCCCCTCCTTCACGGTTCTCATCGCTTGCAGATGCCAGATGAGTGAAGGTCAATAACATTAGAGGTGGGACCCAGATTTTGCAAAGATCCTGAAGGTGGTTCAGGAGGAGTAAATTAGGGAGAGCCTGAGCCAGATGGCCTCAAGGAGCCCCCTGCTTTGAAAATCAGTGGAGAATGGTGGTTACGAACACAGGCTCTGGAGCCTGGGTCTGTAGTCCTGGTTCTGCCACTTACACCTGGATAAATCTGGGCAGGTTCCTTAATCTCTCTGTGACTCGCTTTCCTTATCTATAAAATGGGAATAATAGCACACTTACCTCAAAAGATTGCTACGTACTGCACTTAGAAGAGTGCTTGGCTCCGTGTAGATGTTGTGTTTCCTGTTATGATCACTTGATGGGACCACACGCACCAAGGGCCTTTGGAAGAGAGGCGGGCTCCAGTGGTCACATCCATCCTCAGTGGTCTACCAGAGCCCCCTTGCTCATATGTACCGTTTCCTCCCCCTGAACACAGCATCCCAGTGCCCCTCCCACCCTCTCTCTTCCTGCTGGAAAGTGAGTGAGGCCTTCCATAAATAAAGAGGGTGGAGGAAAGTCTGTCTGGCTCCATCTCTACCCACACAGAATGGTGTAACGGTGCCCAGGTGGTATTTGTCTTCTCCTCGTTTATCTGAGCCCCTACGAGAGTCAGCTGTGAGCCACATGTTAGACGATCTCCTGAGCCAGAGAGAAAAAAAAGAAAAGAAGTAATATGAAGTTAGAGAGCAAAATAGCAGTGCGCCCATTCACTGTCCTCTCCAGGTTGTTCCCTCTCTAGCCGCCTCCCTGAGGGGAGTCATGCTGGACGCTCTCTGTGACGAACCCAGTTGGTTTTCCTCACAAAGATTGGCCATGCAGCAGCTTTGAGACACCAAAACCTGACGGGGGCCCCCGGGGTGGGGGATGGCCCTAACTTTGCTGGTGACCTCGTGCAGAACTTCAGTTGTGTCTCCATCAACAACTGGTGTTGGTGGCTTGGAGGGCCGCAGACGCAGCCACGGGCTGTTCCTGGGACCTCAGTTGCTTTCTTGTGCTGTAAGTTAACATTCTCCTGGGGTCAAATGTACAAGCAGGGCCATTCTGAGCAGGCTGACTTTTCATTTATCATGTATGGCTCCACACTCACCAAACAGAGGTGTGTGAGAGGCTCCCACCTGCCTGCACTCCCTGGTGTCTGAGCAGAGAGCACATGGCTGTTCATAGGTTGACTTGGAAAGTTTATTTAAAGGGAAATGCTCATTGTATTCTTTTCCAAGGCAGTGTGAAGATGCCCTAGTAGCTTGTCGCCGTATACACACACCATAAGAAGGCATCCTGGGTTGTTCCTGTGCAGTGATGAGAGGCAAGGACCCAGCTGTCACTGACACCATGTGCAGAGAGGGTCATCGTGCAGATCATGATCTTTCCAGCAGAGCAGGAACTTCCGGATTCTTGAGTTGCTATTCTTAGCACGGCCACAAACACGTGACCCCCCCCCCACGTGTTTGGCTGGCTCCCAACTCCCTGGCTCCCTCCTATCCTTGATATTTCCTTTTCTACTCCCACAAAACAATTGCAAACCAAGTCGTAGTGGCAGAATTTAGTATGACCGAGGGGCAGGACAGCAGAGTTCTTCTCCTTTTTTTTTTTTTTTTAAAGATTTTATTTATTTATTCAACAGAGATAGAGACAGCCAGCGAGAGAGGGAACACAAGCAGGGGGAGTGGAAGAGGAAGAAGCAGGCTCATAGCAGAAGAGCCTGATGTGGGGCTCGATCCCATAATGCTGGGATCACGCCCTGAGCCAAAGGCAGACGCTTAACCGCTGTGCCACCCAGGCACCCCCAGCAGAGTTCTTCTGAGTGTGGCTTCTGAAGCCAGATTGCCTGAGTTCCATTCCTGCATTTTTTGCATACTGAGCGAATGACATTTTGAACATGACTTAAACTCTTAGTGCCTCAGTTTCCTCATCTATAAAATGAGGATAATAGTACCTACCTCAAGGGTTGTTGGGAAGATTCAATGAGCTAATACATGAAAAGCATGGTTCAACAGTGTCCATAAGCTAACAAATACAAGAATAAATGTTAGCAACTATTGTTTACTAGAAGAAGTCTTCCACTGGGCAAGTATCTCACGCCAAGGTGGCCTCCAATGATGCCAGTCTCCTGGCAATCATATTCTCGATAGTTCCTGCCACACCGAATAGGGCTGCCTGTGCAACCAACAGGACATTGAGGAAATGGGGGAACATGACCTCTGAGGGTAGGTCATAAAAGTCACTGTACCTCGCACCTTGTCAAATAGCCACCATCCGAAGGCTGGAGGACCACTTCCAAGGGGGCTTATTCACATGGCTGGTAAATTGGTGCTGGCCGTTTGCAGGAGGTCTCAGTCCCCCCACCCTCCCCACAGGCCTCTCCATAGGGCTGCTTGAGTGTCCTCACAACATGGCAGTTGGCAAGTGAATCAAAGAAAGTGACCCAAGAGAGTGCCTATTGTTAATACTGTTGTCTTCCCTTACATTTAATTTCTTATTATTAAAAGTCCATATTGTTTGTTTTATTACAAGTATCAAGTGAAAGCTATTTAAAACTTTTTTTATTGTTTCCTTAAGTACATATTTTCCAAAATAATGGTCTTGTGAATAATTAGACTGTGTTTTCCTCTTCCTAAGCTGTAGGCCATCTCTGTTTTTCTCTTTCAGTCAAATACCCCATATCCTCTCTCTCTCTTTCCCTCTTTTTTTTCTCCTCCTCTTCTTCCTCCTCCTCCTCTTTCTTATCCAGGAATAAAGGGCTCTATTAATGTTTGCTGTTTGCTTCTTAACATAGTAGGTGGACTCTCTCTGGCCCCTTCATTTAACTGTTTTTCTGCTTTCTGATAAAAACTTGCTTACAGAGCTTGTGGGAGGTTGGTATCAGCTCCACTGCTTAACAAACCACCCAAATCTCAGTGGCTTAAAATATCAAAGGTTTATTATTGCTCACGTCTGTGCTTCTGCCAGCATTTAGCTGACTGAGGCTGGGCTCAGCCAAGGCCTCTGCTTCAGACATCTTAGCAGCTCTCACTGCAGGACTGTTGGTTGGTTGGGGCATCTCCACTCCATGTCTGTCATCTTCCTTTGACCATCCTCCTTTGGCCTCTTATGCCTAACGTGGGCATATTTTTCTTATCGGATAGCAGATGTACCAAATGACAAGTGGAAACAAGAGCTTAGGATCAGAGCTGGCATGCTGTCATTTCACCTATGTATCGTTAACCGAACAAGTCTCGTGGCCAAGCCCAAGTTCAAGGAACATGAAACAATATTCTACTCTGCATGGAGATAGAGGAAGAACTACAAAGTCACTAGGAAAGGATGAATACAGGAGGCATAAAGAATTGAGGCCAGTAATGCCCCACAGTGGTTCAAAGATGAATAAGGAATCTCTTGACTTGAAGCCTATCTTTAAGGATTCAAGAGAAAAGACAGCAAAGGGATGGTCTGAGAGGAGGAAGGGCATCCAGAAGGAAGGTACACAACCTGAGTGTAAAGTCCCCCAGCCTAGCTCTACCCATCTCTCTGCTTGCTCAAGGCTTTCTCCAACCCGCCTGGAAACATTTCAAGTCTGCTGTCATCAGAGCCTCTACGGGAGTCAGCCCAGCTCCAAGCTTCTGATTCTTGCTTTCTCCTGCAGTCTTGCAAGGAAAACCCACACAGCGTTAAGGATTTCCAAGCTAGTCCAACCAGGCCAGTTAGACCCCTCAGTCTGCACGCGGATCACCTCTTACACAAATGAGTGCGTTTGTCAACAGTGGCTTCCTGGAAGCTTCGCTGTTTTCAGTTGCAAGTACATGCTCGCCAACCGTACGCTCGAGCAATTCCCCAATGGGCTTCGTTATGACAATGAGCAGAACTTTCTGTACAGAATAAAAAATAGTTTCCCCAAATAGTTTCCCCCCAAATAGTTTTCCCCAATAGTTTCCCCAGCCTACATTCTGTCTTCCAAGGACTCGGTCTCCACTCCCCACCGTCCCAGAGAATGACACTTGCGTCTGCTCGGGAGTTTAGAAAACCACACTTAATGCAAATGCTCCACCTGCTCAGGAAGGCATGGAGGTTCCCGATGGAAGGATATTCGAACTCACCTCAGCTGGGGTCGGCAAACTTTTCCATGAAGATAGTACGCATTTTAGGTTGTGTGGGCCATACCGTCTCTGTGGCGATGGCTTCACTCTGCCGTTATAGCATGAATGCAGGTACAGAGAACGTGTGAACGAATGAGCACGGTGTGCTCCGCCAAAGCTTTCTTTACAGAAGCAGCTGGCGGGTCCCATTTGGTTCACAGGCCACTCATCACTGGCTGACCTCTGTTCTAATCTAACCCCTCCTTGGGCATAAGTGGAAACTGAGATCTTGGACTCCTTCTCCTGCCATCACTGACTCTCACCTCTAATTGTGGCAATGGTCTCTTGGTCCCGGGCTTCTCTGAGGAGCTGCCCTCAGCTGGGACGCCCCAGTGTAGGTGTGCTGGTGGTTAGCACCCGTGTCTCTCTCTACTTGTTCAACGTTTTGAATATCACCCTGCTTGTTTTTGTTTTTTATATTTAAGACTTCTGCAAGACTGAAGTTCCTTGAGGTTCCCCTTGAGGTTGGAGACCTTGCGTTATCCATCTTGTAATCCCAGTGCCTTTCCAGCTCAGCCTCTGCTGCATCAGAAGAGTACAATTTAAAGGCATGAATGAGACCCAGAAAGTGGAAGGGACTTGACCAAGGTCATATAGTCTAACAAACAGCCGTGTGGGGACCAGATCCAGGTCTTGACATTGCAGTCTCTCTACGTTAATACAGTGTACCCTGCCATTGGTTAACTGTAAGGCTGGCAAAGGGGTTGGAGAATCACAGGAACGCTGGTTAGGCCAGCAAACACCTACCAAAAGCCCTGCAAGTCGGAAGGCCCTCGGCGTACTGCTGCAGGCAGGGAGGGCCTACCTTCAAGGAGGTGATACACACACAGCTTGATTGTCACTGAAGAGTCTAGTGTCTAGACCAGGTTTCTTGACCCCTTCCCAACTCTGCGCTTTCTGCATCTTCCTTAAATTGTATATATATGTGCGCATTTTTTAAAAAAGAGAGTCCATAGCTATTTTTCAGATTATTTCAAGATGCCACGATGACCAAAACCTTACCCATAGGTAAGGTGACTTCTGATACATGTCCTAGATTTACTGTGCTGGTGTAGCTGAGGTCTGTTTTAACCCCATTGCAATAGCAACAAAATAGTGCATAAATCTTATAAGGTGCGGACTGGGGAGAAGCCCTTCCTCTTACAGTGTTTTCCAATCACTGCCACTTGACCATGCTTATTTTTCATCAACGCTTGCGTGTTCAGACTCAGAATTGCAAGCCCCTAGTCCGCTTCAGTCATGAAGGTTGCACATTCCTGCAAAGTGGTAGAGAAAGCATGAACTTGGAATCCAAACAACCTGTGGTCTGATCCTGGCTCCTTACTCCCAGCTGGTCTGTGACTTACTGAAGTTCCCCTGGTCCCCTTCTTAACATCTCAGCATCTCAGTACAGCTCTCTGTAAAATGGGAATGGAAATACCTACCTTGCAGACTTGTTGGGAACATTAAATAAATTACATATTCTAAGTGTCTAGAACAGCATACGGTAGGTGCTTAGTCAGCATGGCACACAGTAGGCATTTAGCAAACATTTCTTCTCTTTCCCCATCTTGCCCCTTCGTGCTTTTTCCTATATGTGGCATCTGGAATGAACAGTTTGTAATACGTTCCCAAGGTTCTTCTCTTCTTTTTTTTTCTTCCCTTTTCTTTCCTTTTCTTTTCTTTTTCCTTTTCTTTTCTTTTTTTAACTCAAGATTGATAAAAGGAAAGAGCTGGTCGACAGCAAGTCTGTCCACATTTCTTTTCATCTCTGGCCTTTGGAGAAAGCAAGGAGAAGCAACTGCAGAAGAAGCTGCAGAATCAACTACAGGGGAAAGAACCGATGGTATATCAGTTACCTCTGCAGGAGGTTTGGCAATTTCAACAAGACTTCTTTGTTTTTGTTTTGCTTTGTTTTAAACTAATGTGTTAAAACATTCATTCAAAGACACAAAATTTCTCTCAAAGAGGCAATTAGCTTGGAAGATTTCTTCAACTCATTGCTCAAACCATCTTAGAAATTTCTCTTTGGAGGATGACTGGGTGGCTCAGTCGATTAAGCGTCTGCCTTCGGATTAGGTCATGATCCCAGGGTCCTGGGATGGAGTCCTGCATCTGGCTCCCTGCTCAGCAGGGAGTCTGCTTCTCCCTCCCCCTCTACCCCTCCCCCCTGCTTGTTCTCTCTCTCTTTCTCTCTCAAATAAATAAATATAATCTTTAAAAAAATTTTTTTAAAAGAAATTTCTCATTGGAAAGTGCCTTCGAAGTCAGCCCAGGAGTTAGGCATGACCATTAACAGGCATGCTTTAAACTCACCTGTGTGTAGGCTTGGACGGCATAGTACTTCCCGAAGTCTTTCAACACACATCAACAGGGCACTGCCCAGGCACCTTGCCCAGAACTGGGAGCTAGAAATCCAGCCGTGAATAGCACAGAGGTGCAATTCTGCCCCCACGAAGCTTGTGGTCCCGGGAGGAGACAGACACAGGTAAGGAATCACAGCAGAATACGCTAAGGCTTCTGATGGAGATGGTACGGGGCTGTGTGGGTCACAGGACAAGGGCACCCCATCAGGTCATCCAGTCGGGAAGGCTTCCGGAGGGAGGGACATCTAATCCGAGTCCTGGAGGATGAAAAGGAGGTAGCGACCTCCCCTGTGATTCCTTGGGCCTTCTCATTGAGGACAGTAAAGAGATGTTCAGCTGGTAACTGGATTATTATCTGAGCTCAGGAGAGTGAGGTCTGGGTGAAGGTAGTGAGATGAGCATCAGAAGCATGTAATAGATAAATTAGGGAATGTCCCCCCTGCAAGAAGACTTTCCCAAGGGAAACTTGCACCCTGCCCCACCCCCAACCCAGATCAGATGCTGTTGCATGTCTGGAAGCCAGGCTTGCTCCCTGCAAGGTTGGTGGTCAGGCTCCCAATCCAGAAAACTGCAGCTGCCCCTGTACTGCCTGTCCACCTGGTCCCCAGGGGATCTGAGGGGCCTCTCCCACCCTCAGCCCACCAGTGGCCAGGGGGTGCCTCCCAGAGCTTTGCGACAGGGGGACAGAACAAATCTACATGGCACATGGCCCTGGCTACTCTGGAGGCCCCACAGCCTAGAAACCCAGGGAGCTCCAGTGAAAGGACTGTCATGCCTATGTCATGCTGTACTTCCCATGGCGGCAGGGCCTTGACACTGAATTGTCTCCTGGATCACTCACCAGCAAACACAGCGATGGTGGAGTTACAAATAGTTCAAGAGGCCGGAGTGGAGGAAGTGCATTCTATGACTATAGTAACAGGCACGGAGCAGATCCAGATCTGACCATGTTCTAGAAGCCCTTTCCATCCTGAGATCCTTTTCTTGCTCCTCGACCTGAAACATGGTATGAAGAGCTTTGGTCTTGGGGTTGGGAAGTGAGGGAGCAGTGGCGGTGCAGAGGGTTCTGGACCACTCCTGGCCTTCGGAGACTGAAGTATTAACCTCCACCAGCTGCTCTACCAGGAAGGAGGATGCCCACACCTGCAGGGAGACAATCAAAAGCCAGTGGTGTCTCTTTCCTGTGGGTGAATCCTAGGAGACACAGAACCGAAATGAGGGCAGATGAAAAAAAAAACTGACCTGGCATGGAAAGGAGAGGGAATGCTTTGCTGGACCATTTCTAGAAAATATACAGGAAATCTAATAAATACATATTTTAAAAAATCTGTCTATAACCAAAATAGAACTCTTACTGCAGTTTATTTTTTAACAGGAGTTGCTGGAGTTCTGCCGTTGACCCTACTTTTGGACTCTTGCTTTTTTTCAAGTTAGACATCAGCCCATCGGGATCCCCCACCAGGCATGGGGCTGGGGCGGGGGGGAGGCACAAAGTCCTTTGGAGTGAACACCCGGATGGGGAAATCCTTAATTCCAGGTCAGTCCTTGACGGAGGATCCCAGCTTCACTTTTGCATTCCATTTTGCCCTTCTCGAAGGTGACCCCAGTGTCCATAGGAATGACCCCTCTGCTGTTTGACTAAAGCTGCTTCTCCAAAAGGAGGAATCTGGCCATCTCTGACCCCACAGCCCACCAAGTGCGGCTGCCGCCCACCTGGGGGTTTGGACCCACCCTCAAAGTCCATGTAATGAGAACAAGGGTCACAGGCTCTGGACCTCAGGGGAGAAAGGTCACCAGAGGCACTGCAAACAGCACCCAGGAGAGAAAGCAGTTTGGGCCCGTCTCCCTCCACCAAGCACTCTATCTCTGAAACTTCAAACAAGTATTTTTTCTAGAGTATCCAGGGGCATCCATTAGAAAACCAGCCTACATGGTCTCAAACACGTGAGGATTCCCTTACCTCATGTGGCAAGAGGTCCAGAAGGAAATCACTGGTATAACTACACAAGGAATTCATCAAGGACCCGCCTCCTCTGTCTTCCTGCTCTCAGGTCCCATGGGCTGCAGACCTGCCATTGCTGTCACAAGATGGCCGTGGCCCTCCTGCATTTGGTCCAGGATAGAGGAGGAGATGAAGGGCTAAAGGCCACATGCCTTTTCCACAGGACGTTTGTTTCCCAACATTTTACTCTGAAAAGAAATATTTAACATATGGTGAAGTTGAAAATATATTACAGGAGGCGTTTGCTTATCCAACGCCTAGACTCTGTCCTTAACCTCTCCCCATACTTGTCTTATTATGTAGCTAGCCAGCTAGCCAGCTCTCTGTCTGCCCATCAATTCACAGTGTTGATTTTTGAGGCATTTCAAAGTAAATTGCAGACATTGGTACACTTCCTCCCAAATACTTCATGAGGTTTTGCCTTGCCCATTCATTGGCCAGAAATGTATCAAATGGCCACATTGCTGCAAGGCAGGCTGGGAGATTATCTATTTTAAGTTGTCTCTGTGTCCTGAATAAAATTAGGATTACATAAGTAAGAAAGACATGGCAGCGGACTTTGGATAGGCAGCCAGCAACCTCTGCACGTAAGGAACAGCTCTTTATAAAGTTTGGTCTCCCTGGAATCTTTACCACTCTTGCCTGAAAATGTGCCCAGAGCCAAGCACTGATGTGCGAGATCGTGATGGGGAGCTTTTGGGGCAAAGCCTATAACGATTCGATGGCCTAACCTCTGGCACATTTAGTAGCTGACCCCTTTGGGAACACATACAGACTGAGGAACTGCCCCTTTCTCCCTTTGCCAGCTGCTGGCATGGTTCTCAATCTCACTGTCTCAAACAGTTCACTGGAAGACCATGAGGTCCACATTTGTGAATATTTACATCGTCAAGTCATATGTATCCGATGGCCATGCTTCCAGAAACTCAGCCACCCAAAATGTAGGATAAACTAGAGTAGAAGCATGTATTTCTACTTTCTGAAAATACGTGGTGAGGGAAGAGTAGGTCCTGTGGTGAGCATTGGGACTTGGATTCTGGTCTCAGTTCTGCAGCTAACCAGCAAGCCATCTCCAATTCACTTCGTCCTGGGCCTTCTCTCCTTTGCTCGGGACGTCACGTACGTGAGCTGACAAACAGCTCTCACAGATCGTGCCTGGGATGATTTTATTGCAACCACATGATCTCTATCTTTAAGAATTTGTTGTCTATGCAGTTGAACAAAACCTATTTCTTTACCCTGCAGGCCATACATTGGTAATTATGAGTAACATAAAGCAGGAACTAGGCACAGCACTGTAAGAAATGACAGCCTAATGGAGAAAGGAAATAAAAGTACAAAAGTATCACCGTACGGGGTCATTTAGTAAAGAGGTAAAAACTGTACACACAGCTGCCCCGTGGACATCCCCAATCCACAACACAAATCTATAAATGATGATTATAGTGATTGCCCTGACCCATGACAATGTCTCAATTATGTTCAGCTAAATCTGGTTAAGAAGGTAGGGGCATTTGTAACTCATTGTGGAACTATTTCCATAAAATATTTAATATTTTCAATGCTAAGTGCACTTAAGTTACCTGGATAATTCACCTACATATTTTGTTTCACTTCGCAATGATGTGGGATAAACGACCTTCTGCTATGTCCCATGCACAGGTTACGAACACACTCATCTGTTGACTCAACAGGTAGGGTGCCATCACTGTGGGAAGAACCGTGCATTCATGAGAAGTCCAAAAGGGTGGTGGGAAATTAAAGGAGGGAGAGAGAGCCAATTTGAATTTCAAGGGAGCAACAGCCCTTCTTCCACACCTGACATGGCTGCAGAGCATCAGATGAACAGCGATGGGGAAGACCCTCCTGGAAGAATAGGGGGAATGTCCAAGGGTCCAGGAGCGTGGAAGGTATTTCAAGGGGCAGTAGGGTTTGGTGGTTTTCCTCTGGCTAGAGGAAAAGTGCCAAGGGGTGGGTTATGAGTGATATGGAAAGATATTTGGATGTTATTGGCAATAAAGTGTTTTGACTTACCTGTAGACTCTGAGACATCAGTAAAGGTGTGATATCATCAGTACTGTGCCTTTGGAAGAATGTTCTGGGAGCAATATGTAGGCTGTATGGGCACAGAGAAGACTAGAGACAGCGACTCAGTAAGAGGTTGAAATAGTTCAGTGAAAATCTCACAGAAGAGTCCATGCAAAGGTGAATTTTCGTAGCAGCTTTTATCACAATTGCCCCAAATTGGAAACAACCACATGTCCTTAGGCAGAAGAACGGATCATGTATATGTATATCACAATGGAATACTATATAAAGGAATGAACTAGTGCTAAAGGCAACTACAAGTATGAATGTCAAAATCATTATGCTGAATGAAAGAAGCCAGACCCCCCCAAAAATATAGGATTCCATTTATATAAAATTATAGAAAATGCAAACTAATCTATAGCTGAAGAAGCAAATCAGTGGTTCCCTGGGATGCTGGAGGGGGGGTTGGATGGCAAACGGGGCACAAGAAATATTTTGGGGGTGATGGAAATGTTTTATATCTTAGTGTGGTAGAGATTTTATAGGTATATGCTTCTGTGAAAACTAATGAATTACACATTTTTCTTTTTTTTTAAATTTAATTTAATTGTTTAGAGAGAGAGCATGAGCAGCATGGTGGGGGAAAAGGGAGAGGGAGAGAGAAAGGATCTTAAGCAGGCTCCACACCCAGTGCGGAGCCCAACATGGGGCTCAATCTCATGACCCTGAGATCATGACCTGAGGCAAAATCAAGAGTCCAATGCTTAAACCAACTGAGCCACCCAGGCGCCCCAAATTACACATTTATATAGGTGCAGCTTACTGTACGTATATCACACTGCAGTCCAGTTGATTTAAAAAACTAAGAAGGACTTCTAGGGATGCCTGGGTGCTCAGTCAGTTAAGTGTCTGCCTTCAGCTCAGGTTATGATCTCAGGATCCTGGGATTGACCCCATCTCAGGCTACCTGCTCAGCAGGGACTCTGCTTCTCCCTCTCCCTCTCACTCCGTGTGCTCTCTCTCTCTCTCAAATAAATACATTTTTTAAAAAACCTTTAAAAATTAAGAAGGACTCCTGGCCAAAGATGCTGGATGGAACTTATCTACTTTCATCCTTTTGAACAAATAATAGTAAAATCACTTTTTAAAAAGGCATATATATATACAAGGGCAGTAACATGAAAAAGGAGTCATTAGCAACAAAATTAATAGAAACCGGAAAGGATGGAGTAAAACTGAGATGACTGAATCCTAAAGGGCCAGTGGGAAAAGCCAAGACCAACTCACTGCACAAAGTATAAGGAATTAAAATGGCCCCAGTTACGTCTGCTTGTGAAGGTGAAGGGCAGTTGGGTAAATGAGGACTGATTGAAAATCTGTTTATAGGCATTCAGCTTTTACACTGATAGCCTTCCCCACCCTCTCTCTGGAGAAACAGAATGCCTTGGCTCTGAGAGATACCAGGCATGGTTGAAGGAGGGGAAAAGCATAGCCAAATCAGGGCGCTAAGAGGATGTAGACATGCTGGCAGTTGAAATCCCTGCCCATTTTCTCATTTAGGTTGCAGAAAATTTGTAGCCTAGCCTTCAACCTCCAAGGAGAGAATAGAATCTTCGGAAAATGTGACCAATCTGAAAGGAAAGACCTAAAATAGTGTCATCAAGTCACAGCCCAGTGAAGCCATCCTACCATAGAAAAAGCCACAGTGGCTGAGCTCCCGTCATGCTCTCAGTGCTTTAAGTAAGCATCTCATCCCTCCACTCTGAAATAGAACTAGACAACCAAGGTTGATCATGCAAAGCATAGGAAACAAAACAAATAAACATAAAGTAAATCGGTGGCAACAGACGTATGCCAATAGAAGCAAGCCTCTGAGAAAGAAAATAGTGCAGCCATGAAACAAGAACCGATTAGTACAAAAAGGGAAAATTCTGAGGATTATAAAAAGACCTCTAAGAATTTAAAAAATAGCAGAAATGAACCCCTCAACTGAAGATCTGGATGATGAAATTGAAAATATTACCTGAAAAAAATAGATTAAAAAAACCCACAAGGGATTCTAGAAAGATAGGTGAATTCTTGTAAAAAAAAAGGGGGGGGGTGGAAATCAATAAAATATTTCAAGAATGTTTCCCATAATTGACTAATATTAGTTTGTATATTAAAAGGGCCCACTAAGTGCCCAGAACAATAAATGAAAAAAGACCTTGCAAAGGCACACCAACATGAGCTTTCAGAACATAGGAGATAGAAGAGATTATAAGCTTCCAGAGAGAATAAAATAGAAAGAAAGAAGAAAAGGAAGGAAGGAAGGAAAGAAGGAAGGAAGGAAGGAAGGAAGGAAGGAAGGAAGGAAAGAAAGAAAGAAAGAAAGAAAGAAAGAAAGAAAGAAAGAAAGAAAGAGAAAGAAAAGAAAGAAAGAAAAAGAAAGAGAAAAGAGAAGAAAAGAAAGGAAGAAAAGAAAGGAAGGAAGAGAAAAACAGGTCACACACACACAAATCATGAATCGTGACATCTTCAGATTTCTCAACAGCAATACTGGAAGATAGAAAATAATGGAACAAAACCTTCAAAATTCAGAAGGAATATTAATTCCAACCTAGAATTCCAAATTCAGCTTATTTATCAATTACAGGGTAGAATAAGGCATTTTCAATTAGGCCAGCTCTCAATAAATTGTATCTCCTCTGCCCTCTTTCTCAAGAATGTCTGGAAAATGTGTCCCACCACAACAAGAGATTAAGAAAGAAGATGTGGGGTACAGGTAATAAGAGCTCAACGTAGGAGGAAGGAAAAGGAAATTGCTAGAATGATGATGTAGGGAGATCCCAAAATGATACCTTTGGTCTGCAATTAATAGTTGTTTTCCTCTTAGGGACTTATAGCCCAAGTGGCATCTCATGCATAAAAAGATTTAAATGCACACACACACACACACACACACACACACACACACCACAAAAAACAAAAATCCTAGCCATAAGGCAGAGTTTTCAAACATTTTTTTGTGTGAAAGAATTACCCAAGGGCTCATTAAAAATGCCCCCATTCTAAGAGAGTCTGTTTGAGGTCTGGAATGGGACCCCAGGGAAAACGCATTTGACCAGTTATCTCAGGTGATTCCACACAGGTGGCTCAGGGACCACATCTGCAAAACATTAGTCTAAACAAGAGTACTAATAGCTGAGTAAATGTAAGCTCGGCTGTCATATTTACGGCCTGCCAGCGGTTACTCTTTTTTTCCAATGGAGATACAGCTCACATAAGTAAAAAGCAGCACTTAAAAGTGTACAGTTCAGTGGATTTTACTAAATTCACAGAGTTGTATGACCATCACCACTACGTAATTCCAAAACATTATCATCACCCCCAAAAGAAACCCTGTACCCATTACCAGTTACTCCCCATCCTCCACCCCGCCCCCCTCCCCACTTTGCAATTACTAGTCTACTTTGTCTCTATGAATTTGCCTGTTCTGGACATTTCATATGAACGGAATCACACGGTATGTGGTCTTTTGCATCTAGCCTTTTTCATTTAACATAATGCTTTCAAGGTTCGTCCATGTCGCCGTGTATATTAGTACTTTGTTCCTTCTTATGGATGAATAATATTTCGTTGTACGGTTATATCATATTTTGTTGATCAATTCATTAGTTGATGGACATTTAGGTTGTTTCCAACTTTTGGCTGTTATGAATAACGCTGCAGTGACCATTGTGTGAACACCTGTTTTCAATTCTCTTGGGTATCCACATAGAGGTGGAGTCACATAGGGTCATATGCCAGGGCCCTGTTTAACGCTTTGGGGAAACCACAAAACTGTCTTCCATGGGGCTGCAGCACATTATGCTCCCCCTCAGAAATGTATGAGCGTTCCGATATCTTCACATACTCGCCAACACCTATTTTCCTTTTTTTTTTTTTTATTATTATAGTCATCCTAGTGGGTGTAAATTTGGGATTAGGGATTTGATTTTCCCTAATCCCTTGCTGGGATTTGCTCTTGCTTATGCAATTCTTATTCTTTTCCTCCCAATTTTTGTCCGTTTCATATATGCATTGTCAGATCTTATAGCTATTACATATTATAAACTTCCTTGATGACCTTTATTTTCAATGCTACAAGTCATTGGTATAAGAATGCTCACCACCAGTCCTGATGTCAATGTCTCTCCAGTCTGAAGTTTATTCTTTCCTAGATTCCTTGGGAAAAGCTCCTGGGAACAATATTCCCAGAGTTTCTGCATGACCATTTAAGTTCATTCATGACCTTTATACTCGAAGATCAGGTTTGGCGGATTAAAATCCTTGGCTCACATTTTCTTGAGTATCTCTGTTATCCCATTTTCTTATGACCTAAAGCGTTGCCTAAAAAAGTCTGATGATAACTAATTTTCTTTCCCTTTTAAGGCACAGACTCTTTTGCTAGAGAGTCCCAAAGGAGTTTCATTGTAAGACCAGAGATTTTACTGCAATTTGTAAATTGGAAGAGGTACAACAGGACATCACCGAGTACCCACCTCATCACCACCACCAACGACCTGAAAATAGGTTAGTTTCAGAGAATTGACTCTATACTTAAAAGGGTGGAACCTAGATACCCAAAATTATTTCTGAAAGGCCTAGAGGACAGCAACCTGATGGAAGGTACTGACAGAGCAAAAGAAAGACAGTGCCCATCCGAAGGCTGGTGGGTGGACAGTAGGAGCCAGCTGTAACAGTGTAGAGAAGGAAGTCATCAACACTAAAGATGGCAGGTTGTGGTTTTGGCTTCCTGTGTCATTTTCTTACCAGAAGACACTCTGCTGGTAAGAGTCCAGTTCCCTGGGTAGTGTTGTTTCTCGATGTAAATTAATAAATTAACAACCAGTTTACATAAATCAGGCTCTTACAAGTTTAGTCAACACGAGTCAACTTTCCCCACCTCGGAATACTTTTGAGACTTTGGCAAGGCCAGACAACTAGATCTGCACAGTGAGGGCCAGACCAGGACTTGGGAGATGAAAAATGTTCGGGGTGGCCTTGGCCTGCAGCATCAGGCACTGTGGACCCTGCATGGGCAGCAGCACTAGTTTGTTCAGACAGAAGAGTGTGGCCCCTTCTGGGTGTGATCATGGGCCAAGCAGTTGCTGAGAGCTTTGACTCTGCAGGCAAACAGCATGTAAGCAGAGATGCTCTGTAAAGCAGGCTGGCCGCTGGCAGCTCCAATCCTTGACCATTTCCAGGAACCCCTTAAATATTGATCTTTGATGCCAAATTCTCAGGCTTCAAGATGGACTTACTGCAATTTAAAATCTGGGCTGCAATTCTCTTAAAACTGCCCAGTCAAAAATGCTTTATCCTTTCCTAACAAAATATTATTTAATGAGATACTTAGGACAACGGGCCAATTTCAAAGTTCGAATAAACCAAACCATGAAGGGGATTGGTGTTTAGATGTTTTCCATAGCAATGACTTTTTGATTAAAAATTGAAACTGGAAAAAAAAATTGAAACTGGAGGAAAAGCCCATGCTAATGAAATGGCTCTATATCTATAAGCTGGGTGGTTTACAATAGTGACCAAATTGATAGTTTTTATATTTGCTAATAAGTATTTGCTAATTCTGCTAATGAACTGTCAACTGAACCATGCTTATAAAATAACCGCCCTGGAATTTCTTCAAGTAAATCCTTTTAAATGATTGATGACACAGTATATGTTAACTAAATCAAATTTAAATGAATGAATGAATGAATGAATGAATGAATGAATAAATAAATAAATAAATAAATAAATAAATAAATAAAAGAAAAACAAACATGATGGTGATGGGGTGATGTTCCAGCATGGGATTTCACTGTGCTAGATGAGTCCAGAGAGGGACAAGGGTAGAAAAAGTCAGGCCCAACTGCACAGCAGGATAGAGACCCAAGCACTTCCCTAATCACTAACATCTGTCAAACCTACTCAGTGTCCGGGCTTTGAGGTGGCAGTTGTCTGGCCTTGCTGAAGTCTCAGAAGTATTCCTCGGTGGGGAAGTTGACTCATGTTGACTAAACTTATAAGAGCCTGATTTGTGTAAACCAGAGAACAGCTTTCCTGTTCTCCTATGGTGTCACATGTCTGCTTGACACCAAAGGCCAGTGAACTATCATCCTCCCAGGGTTCAGAGGAGGCCATGGGGAGCCTACTCATTCTGAGATTTAAAGGGCAAGTTCTTTGGATGGCCAGTGGTCAAGTTGCTGCATTCCTGAGGATCATTTTCTGACCCAGTGTAGCCAATTCCAGAGCAATAGTCCCCCTTGGGGCAGCAGGGGATCATAGCAGATATAGGAGCCCTTCAACCACGGAGGAAAACACAGGCTGTCACTAAATGATGCAGCTAAGAGTAGGTGGCAGGTGTGCAGAATGAGAGGTCACCAGCAATGCCCCCAGAAGCTGAGAACATGGTGGAGCACGCAGCTGCAGGGAGCAGGGGCAGGGGGGTCTAGCAGCCCTGGATCTCAGAGCCTGGACACTGAGTAGCCTTGACAGATGTTAGTGATTAGGGAAGTGCTTGGGTCTCTATCCTGCTGTGCAGTTGGGCCTGACTTATTCTACCCCTGTCCCACTAGCCTCATCTCGGAACTCATCCCTCCTTTCTCTCCTCCACCCACAACCCTCTCTCACGCCTCTAAGTGAGCACAGCAGAGGCTGTTCCCTCTGGGCAGAGTCCCCTTCCATGCCCTCCTATTCTGGCTCCTTCTGCCTTTAGAGCTGAGCTGTATTCTCGTGTCCTCAGGGAAGCCTCCTTGGTCCTCCTCGATCAGGTCACATCTCCTTATCAGATTCCCTCCTAGAATTTCAAACTCCTTTATGCCACTTATCCAGTTATACTCTTTATCTAGTTAGACGACTCTTTGATAAAGTCTTTCCCTTGTCCTGGACTGTACGCTACAAGAGGGAGGTATCTGTCTGCAACAAGGAAGCCTGCATCCTTTCGTTTTCTTCTTTTTTTAAAAATAAAGACTTTATTTTTTAGAGCAGTTTTAGGTTTACAACAAAACTGAGAGGAAGGTACAGAGATTTCCCCAAATCTCTTCCCACAAAGATTCTCCTGCCCCCACACATGCACAGCCTCCCCCATGACCAACACCCCCCACCAGAGTGGGATGTTGGTTATAATTAATGGACTTACACTGACACATCATCATCGCCCAGAGTCCACAAGTGACATTCGGGTTACTCCTGGTGTTCTATGGGTTTAGACAAATGTTTGACGGCATGTATCCACAATTATTATATCCTAGAGAACAGTTTTGGCCATTCTAATAGGTATGTAGTGGTGCCTCATTGTTGTTTTAATTTGCATTTCCCTGAGGATATATAACGTGGAGCATCTTTTCCTGTGCGTATTGGCCATTTGTATATCTCCTTTGATGAAGTGTCCGTTAAGAACTTTGGCCTATTTTTTAATCAGGTCATTTGCTTTCTTACTGAATTTTAAGAGCTCTTTGTACATTCTGGATAACTGTCCTTCATCAGATGTGTCTTTTATAAATATTTTCTACCAATTTATGGCTTGTTTTCTAATTCTCTTGATACTGTCTTTCTCAGAACAGAGGTTTTTAATTTTAGTAAAGTCCATCTTATCAATTATTTCTTTCATGGTTCATGCCTGGTGTTGTATTTAAAATGGCACCACCATACCCAAGGTCACCTAAGTTTTCTCCTGTGTTATCTTCTGAGAATTTTATAGTTTTGAATTTTGCATTTAAATCTATGGCCCACTTTGAGTTCATTTTTGTGAAGGGGGTAAGGTCTGTGCCCAGATTCATTTTTTAATTTCGTGTGGATATCCAGTTTCCCAGCAGCACTTGTTGAAGAGATTATCCTTGATCCACTGTATTGCTTTTTGCTCCTTTGTCACAAATCAGTTGACTAGATTTACATGGGTCTATTTCTGGGCTCTCTACTCTGTTCCACTGATCTGTCTGTTCTTTCACCAGTACCACACTGCCCTCATTACTGTAGCTCTCTAGTTACATCTTGAAGTCGGGTAGTGTCAGTCCTCCAACTTTGTTCTTCTCCTTCAATATCATGTTGGCTGTCCTGAGTCTTTTGCCTCTCCACATAAACTTTAGAGTCCGTGTGTCAATATCCATAAATAACTTGCTAGGATTATACAGTGCCTGGCATATACTGGCACATAATAGTGAATACATATTGAGTGAATAAATACATGAATGAATTTATTTTCATTTTGCTGAATCTAGACACCAATTCTTCTGATTCCAGTTTTCCTACTTCTCCTAATCATTACTCATTTGTCTACCTACTTTCTATCTCCAGCCAACAACAGAGCTTAAATGCACATCTCATGTAAATGTCTCCTGTCATCTGTTCTTTTTGAGCTAATAACCTAAACAAGGACGTGCCTGTTGGTTGTATGGGAATTCAGGTTATATTTCTGACTCTGGGATCAGCTGCCATTATTTGAACTGGTTGGATCCTCTTCAGTCCTATACCTCTGAAACCTATCAGAAGAACATGGGGAGGCTTAAAAATTCCATGAGGAGGTGTGACTTGCACAGACCTTCTTTTCTCTTGTCCCCAGATGTCCCATCTCATCAAGACAATGGCCAGTATGTCAATACAGGACTAACAGGGCTTTGGGCTTTGGCTTTACCATTTACCATGGCTTGGTCTTGGCAAGTTCTAGAATTTCTCTGCACTTAAGTTTAAATATGTGTAAAATAAGGATAACAGTATGTATTTCACAGAGTTATACAATTAAATAATGCCTATGAAGAGCTTAGCCCATGTCAAAGTATGGTGGCTCTATCTCAGCACGGGGGAGCATATGCACTGGCAGTCAGATCAACACCTGTCAAGCCAGGGCCCCAGAGCTTGGCAGGGATCATACTGATGGGCCATCTTCATCCAAAGGTGTTCATTACTCCTCCACAGGCCAGGTATCTGATGGGTATGGAGTCCCTTCCTGTTAAATGGTCCTGAGCAATATTATGTAGATATATTTATATATTTATACATTCTTGCTATCCAGATGAAGTTGCCTATGGAACACCACAGGCAGCCTGGAGGAAGAGAAGATGTCTGAACGGGGCAACCTGAAACAGTGTTTCTCTGCGACAGAGGAACAGTACTAGTAGTGGAGGTGATGGTAATAGCAACAGTAAAGTGATAATCATAATGGTAGCTGCCATTTACCATCCACCACATTGTTTGGTTCTCATAACAGCTCTGATGAAGTGGTTATGCTACCTTCACTTAGAGAACACGGGAAAGTTGCCCAGGGTCATCACAACCGGTGAGCAGGAGAACCAGGCTTGGAACCTAGCTGTTTGCATAGTCCATCCTCCCAGGCCGTATACCCGCTCCCATTTCCTTTATCTTGGGTGCCTGTGGCAGTGAGACAGCTAACTTTGTGTGTGTGGCTGTAAGCGTCTGAGCCCAGGCCACACGTTTGTGCATGGTGCACGACAGGCTAGCAGTAACTCTCCTAATCCTGATTTTATACGCTTTTGCTGGGTACCTCCTCACCCTCTTGGGAAAGTCGTAAACGTAGCTCTAAAACTTGAATGCAGTGTAGTTTTGAGTAAAGACTCGTATCTTCTCCTTCCAAGTACTTTTCATTTTTATGTCCCAGGAAGTGTCCCTTACATAAACAGGTGTCATTCCCATGTGTCTATGCTCAAGGACTGTGAATAATAGGATTTTAGCTGTCTGCAAAGCTGACCAGAGCCAGAACTTCATTTCACCACTTCCGACGACGATTCTTTGCCGACAGACAGACTTGCTTTAGACAGGAACTAGCTTGGGGTAGATCACAGCAGAGCACAAAGAAGATTATTCAAACTGGATCAATACAAACACTGCTGGCCTTAAGTTTTACAATGTTCAGAGATTATCATTACGTCTCCAGTGTCATTACTTTTGGCATCAGGAAACATGAGGTCAAACGATGAAATTTTGCTGAGGGGAGAGGTTTCAGTCAACTGTCACTACCTTTAACATCCCACCCAAGGGTGATCTAACCTTTGCAAAGCCTTCACCTCAAATGCGTTTTTATTGTTAGGTCGCACTGGTAATTCTCTGTTGCATTACCTTTCCTGTTTAAAAAATAAATTAAAACAATCTAAGAAGGCAGATAATGTTTAATGGAAAAGGGCAGCAATGGGCTAATGGTTGCCTAGCAACCACTAGACATTGTTTTGCTGCTTCACTCTAGAGAAGCCAAAATGGCGGCTATAATCCTTCTACAGCCCCCTGGACAGTGTATATGTGAGTGACAGTTCCCTCTGGGCCCAAATCATTTTCTTCTTTGTCTTGGGCAGCAGATCATTCCTTTTTTAGCTTCCAAATGGGGAAAACTCACTGCCTAATTCTTGAATACACTAATGCCTACACTTTCATCTTCTCAGAAAATCTATGGCTGAACTTTTCAGGTTCTTCCTTTGGGCAGTTCTACTTAAGTGTTTTCATACATTCCCCATTTCCCCCTTTGAGTTCCCCTGTCAATCAATTACCAACCCTGGTTAAGTATTTTTCTGAGGTCAAGAAAGGCACTTGACATGATTTAGTTTTAGAAAGTCTTCTCTTGCCTTATCCTCCACTCTCCTTCCAGAAGGGTCTTGACTGCTCAGTTCCCTCGGGCCATGAGAAGCTTGGAAATTCTTTGACCACTGGGTTTTCTCACAACTAGAGAATGGAGGGGGAGGAGAAATATGGTTATAGAAAGTATGTTTAGAATTTTCAGGATTATAAGCATGATCAGTAAGACTGAATTACTTATTTGTACAAATAACATTTCCATTAGCTTATCTCAAAGCCCACAAGACTATTGTAAGGAACCCAAAATACCTGAATTGCTTTAACTCTTTGCTACCCCTAAATCGTAAGTAGATTGGAAGTAGGTCTTGTGTGGCCTTGAGGAGAGAGGAAAATCTACTTGTTGTAGGTTGTCCATGACAGCTTGCTGATTTGGACAGATAGACAGGACGTGATTTTTACCCACCTGAGTGGGCTGGGTACCCTAGAACAGGAGTGTTTAAGCAGGGTCCTCTAGGTGGAAAGAGCTCAAGAGGGCTGGGAATGACTGGAATCATGTCAAAATGCAGTGTGTGTGTTTACATGTGTATCCTTTCAGAGACAGGGTCTGTCTGCCTCCAGAACGTTGAAAAACAGTGGTAGAGAAGATGAGGAAATGAGGCTTTGACAAGATTTTTTTTGGTTTCAGACAAATACAGTGACAATGCTTTAAAGCAGAAATGTTTCCAGGGGCGCCTGGGTGGCGGCGCAGTTGTTAAGCGTCTGCCTTCGGCTCAGGGCGTGATCCCGGCGTTATGGGATCGAGCCCCACATCAGGCTCTTCTGCTATGAGCCTGCTTCTTCCTCTCCCACTCCCCCTGCTTGTGTTCCCTCTCTCGCTGGCTGTCTCTATCTCTGTCGAATAAATAAATTAAATCTTAAAAAAAAAATGTTTCCAAAGAAGGGACAAAAGAAAGTAAGAATTTGTTAACTAGTTAGTAGGTAGTTTTGCTCATGAATTCTCAACAAATATTTATTGAGCGTCTACTCTGTACCTGTCAGTGTGGAGGGTCCTCGGGCTATTGTCATGAAAAGGGCACAGTTCCTTAAATCATGGTGTTGAGGCCTAGGGGACTGAGTAACAGTAGTTGAACACATATTATGTGCTAAGAGTTTTACAAACATTAATGTAATTTTCACAAACAGCCATATAAACTTCAAATTATTATATTATCATACTAAACCTCAAATTATGTATGAACTGAGAGCCTTTGACTCTACGTTCAGTTCTTTATCCACCTCACCTATAATAGGAACTCAGCTTTGGGGAATTCTTTGGACAGAATCCAGGGATATACTCAGTTGAGGTTTGGGTAGTTCCACATGAAACACCTTCTACCTGCATCCTGGTACAGGATTGGGTCTTATTTCCCTAAAGACCCAGGGAGAGAACAGAAAATGCTCTGACCATAGTCGATCCACACGATTAATACGGTACTGCCAGCTAACGGTAGCCACAGTCGATCCACAAGATCAATACGGTACTGCCAGCTAACGGTAACCACAGTCGATCCACAAGATCAATACGGTACTGCCAGCTAACGGTAACCATAGTCGATCCACAAGATTAATACGGTACTGCCAGCTAACGGTAGCTGTTTACTGCATGCCAGGCCTTCTGCTAAATTCTCTGCATGCACGATCTTAATGGTCACACTTCACAAGGTAAGCATTATTATTAACATCACTTTCCAAATAAGATATTGAGACTTAGTTCCCATAGCTAGTCGGGAGTCCGGGGCCTAGATTCAAACCCAAGCTTTACTGTCTTCGGTGTCAACTTTAACGTCAATATTTAACCTCTTTGGGCCACTGGGAAACTCTTGGAAGGCTGGAGCCACCAGTAACATTTCTGTTTCTTCCAGAAAATCAGCACACCACGGGGAGTAATCACGGTGATACCAACACACACTTGCGTAAACACTTACACGGTATCAACAAGAACTGAGAATGAGCTGAGACTGCACCCTACTTCAAGTTAGCAAGTGAGCCTGCCACTGTTTCGTGGCTGCTGGTGGAAGACATCAGATTCAGAGACAAAGGGACAGTTGCTGTCTCACGAGCAGTAAGCCATTGTCCTGGCATTGTTTCTGCCAATTCCTACAGTGTGATACAAAGAGGGCCAGATGCCACCTGCTCGCTGCATGGCTCTCATCAAAAGAGGGGAACTCTGAGCTTCGGGAACTGAATCTATATTTATAATGGGAGTTAAGCACGTCTGCCTGAGCTCCAGAGGGAGACGTTTGCTTTATTAGACTGGACAGTAAACATGGCTGCTCTTTGCCCCAGAGGGAGGCACTATCTCAATCTTCCAAGGTTGTTTATATACAAACATCCTTGCAAAGATAGTTTGGAACAAAGGGTAGTTACTGCTTCTTGCAAGATGTGCAGAAATGCAAGAGACCCCGGAGAACTGTCTCCCCACAAGGATATTATTTGCTGTGTATCAGTATCTCATCACCCCACAGCCCTATCAGATGGGTACTATAATGATCCCCCATTTTGCAGGAGAACCCAAGATGCAGAGAGATTAAGTAACCGACTTGAGGTTACATGATTCATAGTGGCAGGGCTGGAATTTGAATCTGGGTTTCTCCAGAGTCCAGTGTGTAACCACTTGACTATTTGAACATCTGCAGGTCTCAGCAACACCTCCCCCTTCCCAGACCCTCTCTTCTCCATAGCTTCTCACCATTACAGAGCCCAACAGTTCTCAAACGTGAGTGTGCATGAGTCACCTGGAGGGTTTGTTACAATTTCTGGCTTGGCTCTGGCCTGGATCTTGAGAACTTGCGATTTCTACATTTCCCAGGTGCTCCTGGTCCAGCACCCTGCTCTGGGCACCACTGTGATGACATATAATTATTATCTGTCTTCCCCACTAGAATAGGAGATCCATGAAGTTCAGGGTTTGTCTCTCCCCCCCCCCCCCCCACCCAGTGCCATATCCTCAGAGCTTACAATAGTGCCTGGCACATCCCAAGCCCTCAATATGTATTTATTGAAAGAATCAAGAAAGAAAGTGGGGGAAAATCCATTTCTTCCAGGTTGTTACGTGCCCTTAACTTTGGAGAGCGCTCTGGTGCCACCAGCCCTGAGCGGTCCTTACCGCCACGAGGCTAGAGGTGAAGGAACCAGGACACTGAATCCTGGTGGAAGGCAGCTTGTTCCTGATGGAGCCACCCAATTTACACAGCTTCTGACCTCAAGAATTGTTGGAGCCACTTCTGGTAATTTGTGGATTTCATAAAATTGCCTTCCAAGGTGCAGAGAAACATCTGAGGACTTTAATTAAGCCCTCCACCATGGGGAATGGAACTTTTACGTACAGGGACTTTGGATTTTCTTTTTCTTTTTTATTTTAGAGCACTGTTGGCAAGGATGCAAGTACCAAGCAAGGATTCCAATTGAGTTCTTTGACACAGAACCTTTTTTTCCAGTATTTTTTTTTTTTTTTAATGAAAGTGGTTTACTGAGTAGAGTTGGTCAGTTGGGGGATATGACCATTTATATTAATGGAATTAGACGCAGATTTTATACTACATGGTACACCTCCCTCCCTACGGTTTGTGATAAGACATGTGCTAGTTTCAATGGCTTGTTTTCCTTTCCCATTCCAGTTTTCCCCCTGGAGCAAGGAGGTGCTTCTCCAAAACAATGATTCTTCAATGTTAGTATGTATTAATCACAGAGAGCTTATTAAAATGCAGAATCCCAGGCCGCACCCTCTGTAATTCACATGTTTAACAAGTGATTCTTCTGCTTGCAGGGGTGCCTGGCTCACACTTTGAGAATCAGTGGAATGGGGAGAAAGAGCAAAAGGCCTGGCCTGGGTCTAATCCTGATCGTTGATGCTAAAAGTACGGCTTTCAAGTTCTCTCTTAAAGGTCCCAGCAGCTCAGTTTCCTAATCTACAAAACAGGCATAATGTGTGTTTGGCTTCCAAGAGCATCATATGGAAAGCGTAATGAGAACATGTTAGCTTCTCAACCTGCTAGACTTTTCTGTGATATATGAAGAATTAAGGCATTTCTTTAAGGCAGGAGCATAGACAACACTGAATTCTCAGAGTTTTAAAAAATATTCAGTAGAAGAGTTTCTTGGAACAATAGTTCCAAGGTTTCTGTTCTCAATCAGTCATGAGTATTTAATAAGAACATCAAGACAGGATTTCAAATGGTTTAACTGGAAGGACCAGGTTTGTATATATTTACCCATCCACCCACCTACGCATCTATCCACCCATTCATCCACATAAAATGTTGGCCTAAAATCCTGTCCCCAGCTAGCTGCATGAGAATTACCTGAGAGCTTTAAAACAAAAGTTCCAAACCACATAGTCACTCAGTAGGTCTGGGTTGGACTCGGAAACCTACGTAATATAGGCATTCCAAGGATGTGATTTCCATGCTTTGGAGGGAGATGTCAAAGAAAACTCGGGAATATGCGAATTTAAGGCGAGCCTCAAATAAAGGATGGCTTCTGCCAGACGGGGATGGGGGGAGTTCAGCACAAACACAGAATGGAGAACGCACACAGGCTCTTCCCAAAGTTCCCCGAGCAAGAGAGCCATTCGTCTAAAATGTTACCATTCCACAGGTATGCTAGTTAGATTTATATTTCTCAAGGTGGTGCAAATAAATATGTGGATTGTTAATAAGTGGTTAGGTGACAAAAAACACATATTTTAAAACAAAGATTGATAAGCATTATGATAAATATCAGCAGAGGTTTACGGACTTCTCAAGAGCCCTTGATGTGCTGATGACGTGCACTGGGACAACAGCAAGCAGTATTTCCCACATTTGACCCCAGAGATCTGTTTTCCTTAATGGGACAAGGTTCCATGGAACTTATTTCAAAATTTACTCCACTGCTTACATCTGTATTTATGTAGCTATCTATAGCTAGCTATTTATCCACTTATTTAAGCACATATCCTGTAGTAGTAGGTTTAATTGTTGCTCCTTTTCCACTGTCTAAACAGCACCTGCTGTATGCACGGCTGTAGGCTGATCATGAGTTTTTTAAATCTTTAAACAGCTCATTAGTTTTCAAACTATCTCAAAGATGGTTATTAAAGGGTTTACTTTATTCTTGTAATCAATACTCCCAACACTTAGGATTTCAAATCCAGCAGGCTTCAATATACACAATCGGTCATATCAATTCACATTTACTCATGTCACCAGGCGAGGTGTGGATTACTTACAACCTGCAGGCTTCTGGTCCACCACCCCACACTGCTCGGACAGACCTGGGCCCAAGCCGTGACCAGGACTGTCTGTGCACGTACCCGCATGTGTGTTGACACCCCATTATCTCCCCTTTACTGCATCAGTGTGCCCATCCCCAGCTGCTATTTAGGCTACTAACAGGTCCCCCTTTCTGGAGGATTGCTCACCATGGAGGGAGGCCACATTGCCCAGGGAAGTCATGCCCCTCCGCCCCGGGGCAGCCCACAGCCCAACTGACCGAGATGAGGGTGGGAGAGACTGGATCTTTTGCTGCAAGGGGTGAGAGGAGGGGTTTCATAGATCCAAGGCTCTACGGGCTCTTTCCCTTCCACATCACCTTCACTCCCTCCCTTACAGGTTTTTCCAGAAACACACACCTTTAAAAATTACTTTCACAAGACATATAAGACATCCCTTCTAGGAGACTGGAGCAAAGTCATCGTCTATTGTAATCCCGCCTTGTTCCTAGATTTGGCCACGATCCCCAGAGCCCTCTGATGCTGTCTCTAAGAGCTGTCCCCGCACTGTTATCTTGCCTGGTGGCTCAGCGGCAGCCGCAGGTACCTCGACACAATGGGATCCCACGATCCACATCGCTAAAGAGGACTTACTACAAAATGCCAGGCTTGGCATGACTAAGTGGGACTAAATTGCTAAACATGACCTACATTACCTGCTCTCCAACTACCTTCCTCACTCCACACCACCATCCAGAGACACCCAACCCTCCCCGAGCCCCTCCCACCCCACGCAGTCACCGCGTCTTGTCAGGTCTGCTGCCTGAACACCTCTGGGATTCCTGCTCTCAAAATGCCCACAGCCCTGGTTTAGGTTCTCTTCATTTCGTCCCCAGGCTACTGAAACAACCTAACCGGCCTCTCTCGTTTTGCCTTCCAACCCACCATTCCTCATACGTGAGTTTGTACCTTTCTTGTTTAATACGTATCAACGTCCCCTCACTCCCTACACTCAGTCCAACCTTCCTAGCGGGTCTCACAAACTGTGCAGGCAGGTCCCAGCCACCCTCTCCAGCACTGTCGCTCAGCCAGTTGACCTTCATACTCCCATCCTACCCCGCTGCCGAACCCCTTGCCATGCTACTGTGCCACGCTGCTCCTCCTGCTTGGGGTCCTCATGCTTCAACTATTGTCTCCTGGCTGAAGTCCCAATTACCCTTTCTGACTTCTACTAAACATCGCCTCTACCATGAGGCTTCGCTTAACTTTCCACGGGTGGCAACTACGTTCTCATTCGAGCCCTCGCTGACCACGTAATTCTATTTCAGCACTTACACATCATGCTAGATCCTTAGGACCTCTTCCATGCACATTTCCTGGTAACTGAGTGGCTATCTTGATCAGCTCTGTCAACACATCCAAGTAAAAATGTCTGCATCAAATCACCGATAGCAGTCGGCTCTATTCAACATCACGTCGCGGCAGAACTCAGCTGCACCCCCAAGTCGTCAAGGTCCTATGTGACTGAGGCAAGGTGGCAAACACTGCTAGGTAGTCGCTAAAATGTATTTCCTCCTCTTCTTGGGAAACAGCCAGTCTACACTTCGCAGCCTCCGTTGCGGTTAGGTGTGGTGAAATAATGAAGTTCTAGCCGGTGCAAAGTGACAAGTAATGGGTTCTACTTCCAGGCCAGGCCCCGAACTTCCCATGAGTGCCCTCCCATGCTCTTTTCCCTTCCAGGTCACTTAGATGGTGACACCAGAGGTACTGGGGAAAGAAGGAGAGAGAGTTGCCGTCGGCCTGGGTCTCTGAGTGACTATATGGAGCAGAGGCCACACTGACAGAACTTCCTTGTCCCATGACCAAGTAAACTTCTATTGTGTTCAGTCATCATATTTTGGGGGCCTATTTGTTGCAGCACTTAATGTCGCCCTCACATGGACAGACACTATGACCCAGCCATTCTAACCCAGAGGACATGTTGATATAGTCTAAGAGAAACATAAAGCTTAAAATTATTGTGCAAAAACAGTGCATTCATTTCTGAGTCTGACCCCGTCAATGACCCTCACCTCTGTGGCAAGTCTGGGAAATAAAGAGAAAGTCAGGGTGTCAAGCCCACTCACTGTGAGGTGCGCACGTGTGGATCAGTCACTAACTGGTGAGAGACTGTAGCTAGCTGCCCAGCTAGGAAACTCCATCCTGGAGAGAAGGCCTACCCACCCGTGTGACTCAAATTTGGTAAGTTACCTAATTTATTACATGTAGATGATTCCTTTGTATCTGGCAAAGAAAAAGTCACTGATTTTCTAACATCCCACCGAAAAATGAAGTTGTCCAAATCATGGGTTACCTACATCTCCCATCAGACGGTGCTAACTCACCTGTGCAACCACTGGAGTCAGTGTGCAACCTGACATGCAGTAGGTGCTCAGTAAATGTTTCTTAGATGTTATGTAGGCAGGAATTCACAGCAATCCAAGGCTTCATTGTTTCACTACTCCTTGTGACATTCTTAATTACTTCTTCTAGTATCACCAGATTACAAATGAAAGCTTTTTATTCTGGGCAGTCATAATTATACACTATCCATCAAACAATAAAATGTTTATAGCTGAGGCACATTCAGCCAGAAGATGAAGTGATATATTAACTTCTTGATCAAATGCCAGAACTTAGAGATGAATATGAAACAGACATCAATAATTACAGCTTGTACTGTAGCTGTTGGTTTCTAAACCTTTAAGTTCAATGAACAAGTAATAACTGGACAGACACACCCTTCAGAAATTAGAGGTGGGAAAAGATTACCTCATTCCATACCTGTCACATAGCAGGCCCCCTGCAGCAATTCAGAAAGAGACGGTTCACGGGCCCTGGAGGAGGTAATGGCCAGAGCTTTTAGAACAATGCCAGGGAGTAGGCACAAACAGAAACCTGGCACAGGAGCACCCAGGAGCTAAGGCTTCTCTTGGGCACTACCCTCTTGTCTCCTTCCATTCCTTTATTCTAAGTACCTCCTTAAGAAACTTGTTCTGGATATAAAAAGCAGGTGCCCAAACTCGATGTTTTAAAAAAATGCCATCTCATGGAGTGCCTGGGTGGCAGAGTCGGTTCTGCCTTGAGCTCGGGTCATGGAATAGAGCCCTGCGTCGGGCTCCTTGCTCATCAGGGGGGGCCTGCTTCTCCCTCTCCCTCTGCTGCTCCCCCTGCTTGTTCTTTCTGTCAAATAAATAAAATCTTTAAAAAAAAATGCCATCTCACTAGGAATATTTTTATGCCTTTTCTACTTAAATCTAAAACTTGTTACTAATACTAATAAAAAGATAAGTATCCCTCAGCTAATTCTTGATTTTTCAAGTCCATCTAGAAATACAGCATACTGGATGGCATTTAACGGAGAGGGCGCCACCCCACCTCCTGCCCCCGAAAAAAAAGCCTGTACTTGTATTCCAGGGTCAAGATCACAAAAGCCAGTGCTGCAGGAAGCTACCCCGACGACACCACTGTATTTGAAGAAACTCTAGCAGAAGTAGGAGGAGATACTGTTGAAGAAGCAACACACTTCATTTTAACACTAGAGCTCAATGGTTTGGAGGCTCCTTTCTCAGTCTCTTCATGGCCACCTTGATCAGCTACATACCGCCATGTTCTTGACTGGAGTCACAAATCACTTCCCCACTAAGTCTCAGGGCTGATGACAGCTCCAACACTGACTGTGTAAGAGTGTGTGTGTGTGTGTGTGTGTGTGTTTCTTTCAAGGTGAGCACTGTGGAAGGAGGATAAAATATAAAGACTAAAGAAGGCAGTTCTGCGCATTTTATCAAAATCTATCGAAAGCATCCCAACCTCAAAATGGAAAATGGGTCTTATTGTCTCAATATGCTGATAAAATAATCTTTTGATAGTTCACTGAAACTTACTCTAACATATATTCTACTTCCTAGCAGAAAGTCTCTCACTAATTTAAATCTGAAAACCTAGAAAGATGCTCTGATTACTTCATAATAAAAATTAATTCCTTGAAATTCATTGCCCTGGGTTTCTAAATGCCTTAGACTTTCAAAGTACTTTTAGCTCCATTACCATGTGAAAAGGCACTGATGCCACAAATACCAATCCACATTTGGTTTTGGAAAAAGATTTCCGTGTACATATTTTGTCCAAATATTACTATTTGTTTCATGAAAGTCAGGACTAAGACTTTAGTAGAGTGTAAATTTTAAGCCAATGAATAAACAGTTGGCTTGAAAAAATATTAAATTGACATGCAAAGCATTTGTTGCTTTGCCAGATACTAAAAATAAAAGCAACTTCTGCCAACATGGAAAAACTTGAATTGTTTCAGTTGGTTCTGAATCTGACTACTGGGTTTCATGCTAAGTTAATTTTCCAAAATGAGGTCTGACATAACATTACCTTGTTTCCCCAAAACCTTATCTCATAGAAAAACACACGCAATTGGCATCTTATTTAAATATCAACCTCATATATTTTTTATAGTGTAGCAGGGCATAACATTTCTAAAAAAGTGGTATCTTTACCTAGCGAATAGAAATTTGAACATTTTAGAAATTAACCTTCATAGTTTAAGAATTAAACTCAAACTTGGCTTAGAGTAAACAATAAGCAAGGTTATTAAAATACTGAAAAGAGAACATTTTAGACCAAAGGTAGCAGGGAAATCAGATTTTAAATGTGAGGTTCTAGGCTGTTACTCAAAGTTCAGATAACATTTTATTCCCATCCTTGGCCTGCCCCTCCCTTAGCCGTGTCTCTAAAAGAATAAATATGCTTAAAATACGGAGCTTGAGATTTACGATCAGCTGCAGAAACCTGTTTAACTACTGATTTACAGTTCTGGCCAAGGTATTTAACTCTGTCATCAGAACTAATTATCGCAAACCTGAGATTATATATTCAAACTCTCCTTTTGGTGAAAGAAATAGAACGTTCTGCTGAAAATCAGAAACATCCTGAGGGCTCCCAACAAGAACGTACTACCAACCTTCCTTCTCAGAACCAGCACTATAAAGCTCAAAATTACTGTTCCTTAGTAAGTTATTTTAGCCTGAAGTACTGAAACCGTAAATCACAGTTACATTAATGCCACACCGACAGCCTGAAACGTATTAATCTCAGTGAACAATAACTGACGTTTACATCCCCCGTCTAATTCAGGCATCCGAGCAGTAGTAAATGCACATGCGAAGCTTCAGGAACTGAAGTTATTACTGATCCAAAAAGAATCCTCATTTTGCTGTGAGCAGATGGAGAAGACAAATGACTACACTTTTTGGGCAACATGGGTGCTCTAAGAATAATGTTCCCATTTTATTGCTTTACTGAGCAAAATGTCTACTTCAAATTAAAGCTGGTAAAATAAAACCGGTCCTGACGACATGCCAGCCGGGTTCACAGCAGACAACCAGTCCCTTCCTCTCTCCCAATTCCCTTCCTTGCCCCCCCTTCCTGCTGTACCGTATTTTGGAGCTTTTCACAACCCAGGCCCCCCAAAATTGAAGACTTATGAGATGCGGCCCCCCCCTCAACAAATGAGTCCGCTGCTACATTCGATCCCACGGTAATGCCTTCCACGGGCTTAAAATGCTCCCGTCTGTATTACGGCCCCGGGGAGGGCAGCACGACCGCCAGCACCGGACAGGCTGAAGAAAGGCTTCTATAGCTGGACTTCGGGTCACGGGCTCCCAAATCAGCCCCTCAAGAGGCCACTCTGGCAAGGCCTCAGCATGAGAAGATGCGAAACATGCCTGCAGGGGTCACTAAGTGCTCGAAGGAAGTAGATACAGGAAAAGAAAAATGAGACGGCGCTTGCAGGGAAATGCCCCGTCTGCGAGCCCCGTGCGCGAGAATATCTACACTACGCGCCTGCGCCACGATAACACATTTAATGTTTCAGACAAAACCACCGGATTGCGCAGTGGATATCTTCCCCACGATGGATTTCTACGGAAAAGGTTTCTATACTCTAAGTTTGTATTCCCCTATTAGGAGTCTGAAATGAAATGTTGTAGGTAAACACAACAGGGGATATTAAATAATAAAACATAAGATTTTCCAATATTTGGTCTGGACACCTTTTTACCTTTTTATGATGAATTCTGTAAGTAGATACCCAATCTCCTAAAACCTTGCTTTTTCTATACTGGCTCTTCTCACCTAAGTGGAAGCAAGATATGGTTTTTGTTCTCTTAAATAGCAACTAGTTATTTACTTATCCCAAAACATAGGGAAAACATTAAATATGTTACCATAAATTAATAAAATTTTGTTACTATTTTAAGTATAAAAGTAACAAAATAATAATAAAGCAATAATCATGACTCATTTTCTAATGTTCCCAAATTTTTATTATCAACCCAGAGAAAGTTTATACCAGCCAGCTGGCAAACCTCTGAGGTTTGCTGAAGGGAGGTGAACTGATGAAAGCAGTGATAAGCAGTTCTTCACCTCTGCTAAGCACTGGGCAGGGAGATGTCAAACCACCAGATACCCAGTCTGATTTGCCAGCTTCTTACATGGTTTCTCAAAGCCCCTTCTAGTTACGTCTCTGAAACATACATCTAATGAAAACTACTTCCTACAGCACCAATCCACCTTGTCCTCATTAATTTATTTGACCTTTTAAGAAGTAATGGGGAGGCGCACCTGGGTGGCTCAGTCAGTTAAGCATCCAACTTTTTTTTTTTTTTTTAAGATTTTATTTATTTATTTGACAGAGAGAGACAGCCAGCGAGAGAGGGAACACAAGCAGGGGGAGTGGGAGAGGAAGAAGCAGGCTCCTAGCAGAGGAGCCTGATGTGGGGCTCGATCCCACAACACCAGGATCATGCCCTGAGCCGAAGGCAGACGCTTAATCGCTGTGCTACCCAGGCGACCCAAGCGTCCAACTCTTGATTTCCGCTCAGGTCATGATCTCAGGGTCCTGGGAATAAGACCCATGTCAGGCTCCATGCTCAGCACAGAGTCTGCTTGGGATCTCTCTCCCTCTCCCTCTGCTCTTCCCCCAGGTCACGCTTTCCCTCTCTCTCACACACATAAATAAAATCTTTAAAAAAAAAAAAAAGAGTAATGGGGAAGAGGAGTAAAATACAAACTATGTTCTTGGAAGGTTTCAAGTTATATCGTCCAGAGTTGTAACTGTCTAGTACAATTACACATCTTCTCTTCTAAGAACCATCTCATGATTTAAGGAATGATAAGGCTGAGAGAGAGATTTAGGAAGACATTGCCAGGCAGAGCTGAATTTAAATCATCATCCAAATACTACATTCTGACCTTTTTAAAATTACAATACTTTATCTGAAAGTATACAAAAATTCATCAATTGCTTTCACTATTTAACTGTGAAAGATCAATTCTACTGCCTCCAATAAAGAACCAATAATTACTTTTATAACATTAAGATAATTACAGTCATTTGTAAAGACAGTATCAATCGAGACTCTCATGCACTTATGACTAATCCTTTATAAACAAATGCCAATCTTAAAAACACGATTCCAGAATAAGTGCTGTTACACTGGGTACAGATAAGAAAGAACAAGGAGCTCACTGGCTATGCTACAGCGAATGGACGGATGAAAGTAAAATTGATTTTATACTGGAGAGTTCAATAAAAAAAAATAAATAAATAAACAAACAAAGTGCTAACTTTTTTCCTGGTGTGTATGTTTAGATTTCTTGTACAAATAACAGAATGTCCCATCTCATTCACTTCAATAGAACGAACACTTTAGGAAAAGACTGAAAAGATTTAATAATCAATTCCCAGATTTTCTGCTTATTTTTCCAATTTCTATCAGTTTCCTGACATAGTTAATGTAAGCAGGAAAATCTTTTCAGTAAACTGAGCGTTTGAAGACTCAAGTCAAGACGCAAATGTCTTGAGGAATTCTGGCAAGTTACATATATCCCATGTTGCTCTTTGTTTCCCATCTCTTCTTTGCTTCAAACCTAAAATAAAGAACACAGAAATCTCAATTTATTTTGAAATACTTTCCTAAACGTGCTTACAAAGTACCACAGGAAAATAAACTTAAAACATTTTCACATACTCCATCGATGACAAATTAAATATCAAAAAGGATGAAGAAATGCCTCCATATTTATAGTATGATAAACACACAGCAAAGACACAAAGAACAAAATGAGTAACAATCACACACAAACTGGATTTGTACGATGTATTCCAGGATTTCTGTCATTCCTATGAAGTTACTAGTATTACAACGAAAAGTCTTCAACAAACTTACCCCCATGCAAGTTTCTTCTTTTTTCGGGCAACCTGTGAATTTTCAGCTTCCTTTTTGGCTTTTACAAAGTTGTGGCAGGCAACTGCCTTGGCAATTTTTACACCAAGCTACGAATTACAAAGGAGAAAAACAAAAAAAGTGAAAAGAAATATGCTAGCTAATACAAGAATTACAGTCATACAAATACTGGAGAACTCGTGGGTATGAAAGCCGTAGCTACAAATTAGAAATTCTTATGCTCAGGCCCCCTTGAAGCAGCAAAGTGAACGAATGCACAGACGCGGCCCATATTTCCCTTACCTCCCACAGACCCTACACCCTGGTTGTACCAGTCTCCTGGATGGAAATCCTTCCCAAACCAAGGGCCCTCGAGGGTCCACAAGGATATGATGAAGATCTTCAAGCTATTCCAGCATTTCAGTAGGCCAAACAGGAATTTACCCCTGATAAGGCTGCGCAGACTGACAGAGACATCAAGTTTCTTTGCTCTGGGCTAGAATTATAGCAACTCAGTATGGTCACATCAGTTATCTCATGCTGATCAGAAGCTCTGATTGGCAGTCATAGATGTGATTAATAAAACATGGGAAAGCTAATTACTGCTTCATAAACGCACTTTGTATGATGGGCAACAGCTTTCAATTCACTGAGAGAAAACAGAATATAGAGGGTGCTAAGAGGAGAGAAGGCTGGGCATGAGGACCACAGTACCTAAGTGGTCCCTCTGTGGGCCCCTCTGTTCCTGCTTGGCCTGACACCCATCTGCCCCAGTCCTGTAAGGTCCGATCAAAACAAAGCCTCCTTCCTACCCACCCCCCCTTCCCCTGAAGTCTTCTCTAAGTCAACCTAAAACAGTCTTTGTTTCTGTGCTTCTCCAGCCCTTCAGCCTCTATGCTATAACCTACAGTTCGCAGATTTTTCTCTACACAGCTCCCTGGCTGCCGAACTGTTCTTCACCAAGTATCTCCAGGATAAGCAGGGTGATCTTCTAGTTTTAGTGGCCCTGATTTTCAAAATGCCTGCCCACACGGACAGCTCAAAAATATCTCCTAAGAACCCAGCTTTACAGCAAAGGCTAAAAGTCTCCTTCTGATGTTTCTTTCCCTTTCTATCTCTGGACTCACCCAAATGCACCCGAGTGGGCAACAGACACGGAAGAGAAGAAAGAAGCCACTGGCAGGTCAATGTGGTAAAGCCCGAGTTTCAGGGAGCTGCTGGCCAACAGTGCGGCATCGTGGGCCAGTTAAGAGCACATGTACGAGAAGCCAATTTAGGGAAGTGAGATTTCTTTCAGCTTATTCTGGAGAACAGTTTCCTTTAGGACGAAACAATCAAGTAGGGATCAAGCACTGCTGAGGGTTTCTGAAGCACAGCACACACTGATTTCATTTTCTAGTCCTGGTAAGAATATACGTAAAGAACGGAAGCAACCTGACAATCAAACCGGAGTGCAGAACTGGTCAACAGCAACAGGAAAGCCACTGACGAGAGAAGGATCAAGTGTGCCTTAGGAGAGCACTTGAGAAGGCAGACTAACCTCAGAGTCCCTGAATTCACACCAATATGATCAGCACCACTACCTTCATCATCTTTCTTCACAGGATAAGGTTCACTCAACAAACACCACGAGGGCACAAAGGCACTCTCGGGCCAGGCGCTGTTCTAGGCGCTAGAGGCACAGCACGGGGCCAAACCACGCTCATCTTCGCACTGGGGCTAGGCAGAAGGGGTTGTCAGTGACATTAACTGTCTGACAGTTTCAATACTGGCTTCCTTCCCTTGGTTGTCTTTTTGTTCCCAGGTCTTCATCACAGAAAAAGCTCAGATAAGTCAACTAAGAAAAGGCTAAGAATCAAAGGGCTAGAGCATCACCATCTACGGAGAAAATGCAACTGGAAAGACGCTGTGGCTAACTTATGATTAAGATGAATTCCGCTAAAAAACTATTCATCTGTCAGAAACACCAAGGTCAGGTCAGCGCCTGTCAGGTTAGGCTGGCCAAAACTGTGCTTCTCCGACAAATGCCCAAATCCCGCTGGCTGAACTGTGATTTCTCATCTCGCTTCTAGTCAGCAGTGGCATGGCTGGGCTCTCCTCCATCCTGTGGCACCAGCGTCTCAACGGGTCACTTTCAAGTTTGCTGCGGCAGAGGGAGAGAGGGTCTCACACTGGCTCTTATATGCTTTAGTCCAGAAGTGACACACATCGTTTCTGCCTGGAGTCCTCTGGTCACAACTGTTCACACAGTCTCACCTAAAGCAAGGCGGCTGGGAACGTGGGGAGCTGTGGGCTCCCGGAGGAGCATGAGATGTACCTCAGGAACCGTCTACTGTCATAAAACGCGGCTTGCTACCTGTGTTAAGGTGTGTGCCGTGTCTCCACATTCCTGTAGGGTATTTAGTATCTTCCCTGCCCCTCACCCTTCAAAAGGTAAAATGTAGAACTCTGCGTTTTTCTATTTAGCTATATTCCTATGTATTATGTATCAAACGCAAATTTGATATATGATATAGTTTTGCCAAGTCTACCTCCCAACAAAAGTCCCACTTGGCGAGTTTATCTCACATTTAAATTGAGCCTATACTTGGAGGATAAAACAAAAATGGTCTGAACCATCTCTGCCATGTACCATTAAGCATGTGGAAACATTATTTTCTAAAACTGTTGTACATTAAGATGTAGCTTACATTTTAAACTTACTAAAATTTCCCGACATGGGTTTTCTGGATTGGGGATCGATAAGCCGAAGAGTACCTCAATGTGTTTGATTCAAATGGGACTCATCTCAACATGGTCACATCCCCTAAGAGAGTTAAAGCTTCTAGTTTTCTGGCAACATGAAGGCCAAGCCAGCACAATCAGCATCACAGGAAGGAGTTAGAGCATACATTCCATAAGACATAGTTTAAATTTATTAAAAATAATTCGTTAAAATGTATAAAACACATATTTACACGAGAGGGCTCCATCATTTCTGTGGACTAAGTAAATATAATAAATGGCTGGGTATATAGGTAATACTTTCAAACAGACCTGTTCGTATAAAAGGTATATTTTCCAACTGTATTTTGCCCTGGGTTAGGTTAAATGGAATGTTCTTCAACTGATAAACATTCAATAAGCCTGGTCTATGTATTTTACAGAAAGAATCTTTTTAGCTTGTAATGATGATGAAAAGTCGTATCAATTTTGTGTCCTTCACATGCTTAAAATGTGTTTCACTTATTCCTGTGGAGAAAGAAAAAAGAACAGAAATATTTGGAAATATGAAGGGATAATAAGATCTTCTATGGAAGAGACAATTGAGAAGAAACTCATTTTCCCAGGCAAGATGCCTAACTCAAGTTCCCGAAGATAAAAGAATATCGCGCTATGTTCCAGTATTACAAATAACATAGGCCAACAAGAATCCCCCTTTCACTTCTGTAAAAAGAAAAATGCATCTTCATGCCCAAAGTAAACATCACAAAAGCTTGGTCAATGGTTTTCATATTAAAACAACAACAACAACAACAACAACAAACGTTTCGGGTCATCAGATAACTACAGCAACACAACGTGGAAAGAAAACATTTAAAATGAATAAAAATATATACGGAATTTCTTGTATGTGTAGCCAAAGTATCAGCATTTTCCATATAGAACGTCCAATATTTTGCTGCATTTTAATTAAGGTGTCTAAACATTATCACAAAGAACTGCAAATTGGTCAGAGCAAGCGGTAAGGAAAATTAAGCTCTAAAGGCTTTTTATCACCATATTTCAGGAACCAAGGGTGTAAAATGTTCTAATTTGGGATATATTAAAAGCCATAAAAGGTCTTTCAAAAAGATTAATGGTACTTTGCTTGGATTTAAGATAAGGGCTTCAGCTGGTTGGAAAAGCAGGGCCCTGGCTGGACCCTTGGGGCACTCATCTTTACAGGCACTTGGAAGATTTGTAAAAGCGTCTGCGTAACCTCAAGCAAATGCACGGCGACATTTTTTTAATTCCTTTCAATTTTACAGGTTTAGCATGTGTAAATCATATTGGGTTGTAAAAGAGATATAACGGCGCATCTTGTAACATAGTGGAGATTTTTAAAAGACAAACTTTCAAAATAAAGTTGGTTTTTCTTGCTAAACCTGTGCCATTCTAAAGTTCGCCGATAATCATCTGAAGCATCTGATTCAAACAGCTGAATCTAGCATAACTGTAAACTTCTTATCCATTTCATAAAATATTTTACTCATCTCAAAATTACTAGCTTGTAACAGATTTATGAAGTTTTCTTCCCTTTTGAACACTTTCAAGGCACTTATTTAAAAATACCAATTATCATACTTTAACTTTTTATGGAATAATAGGTCTCTATGAAAAATATTTATGCCATTCTCTTTTGTTCTTTAATTAAATGAAAACAGATGTTTTCTGAAGTAAAGCGGAACCATTACTGGAGTACTTAAAGTGTTAAGGTCTTTAATTTTTATATCAGTTTGGTCGACAATTCCTGATTGTCTTTACTCAAGCTCAACATTAATGTCAAGCAAGTTACCTAGGAGACGAAAGAGATCAAAGAGACAAAAACCCCTCCAATGTCTGATTAATCAAGCCTGCAAACAGCTTATTTCTTTTAGCCTGCATGCAAGTATGAAAATGAGATTCTGGGAGCCGAACATTGTGCAGATTTGTTCATTCTTATCAGAACAAAGCCAGCGGCAGCTTATTTCATGGATCATTGGCACTGTCATCAGTGCTACACAGAACGGGTGACAGCTCCTCATTTTGAGGCTTGAACAAAATTAGCAAAAAGTCGGCACAAATTAGCCTCTCATCTTTTTGGTAATATGACATTATTCATTTACTTTTTATCCAATTTTTAATTTTTTCCTTGTCAGCTATCCCTTTCTAGTGTCTCTTGCATGGCATCATAAAATGCCTTCGTAAAAACAAGCAAAGAAATAGCCAAAGTTGAAATAACATGGAAAGTTCAAAAAGCAAATAAGAAAAAGCTCTTCCAATGACTGATGATGCTTCGTGTTTTTTAGAACTTTCGAAACTCTGCACTAATATTGGCAAATAGCTCACAACACCACGCAGTTAAGGAGTTTTATGAAATTAGTAGTATATTTCAATAAAGAATATGATGTGCTAAGGTGTTTCACTCAAACTACACTGTAACGTGGTGATGTGCTGTAGTAAATTTGGGGTGTCTGCACTGGGACTGGGACCTCTCCATGGTCACACCTGAGATGCCAAAGCTGTGCTGACTGCAAACAAGCCATGCTCTCTCCAGTCAACTTCTACATCAAGTCGTTTTGTTACAGAAACAGACTAATTTCATTGTCATCTTAAAATGTGCACACACAGGTTTACACGTTCGTGTGCTACATATATCTGTGTGTGTACAACTGTGCAAACACCCATTACTTACTTTTATACCTCAACTGCCTAGGAGTTAAAAGCCAAGTAGTTTTTACACTTCAAAGCATAACCCAACAAATCCTGTTCTTCAAACACATCATAAAGATACTTATATAAACCCATATCATATATACCATGTGTATGTGTGTGTACATATATACACTCATATGTGATTCACCCTGCAATTTATAAAAATAATATGTGTTTGGTCCATGAGGTGTAAGAAGATATACTTTGATTACTATACTCAACTTTGATTTCACAGTGAAATAGTTTATATAACACCTGTTTTAATGATGACTATTAAGGCTTCAAATTATATGCAGATTACAGTAATCCAAAGGAGGGCGAAAAGATGTTATACTGTTGAAATTACTCCTGGATATAGACATTTATATTCAAGCAACTTATCCCATTCATAAGGGGAAAAAAAGCATTAAAAAATTAACCATAAGCTGTTAGATGCTTTACACAGTCCCCATAAGAAAGACAGTTTTTTTTTAAAGAACTGTAGTACTGTTTTCAGCAATTTCTTTATCTCTGTTCTTCTAAGTAAGAAAGCTTATTAACAAGCTTTGAACTTAAAATCACATTTACAATAATGTGCCATCAACAGTTTTATAAGCTAATTAGAAAAAGATTAATTAATGACTGGCTGCTAATAAAATGGCAATCATGAAGAAAGAAACCAAGGGTGCTAAGCTTCAACTACCACCAATTAAGAGCTAATTACAAACAAATTATATATGTGTTTTGCTGTGGGCTTTAATTTACTAAAATGGTTTTAATTAAAAGAGAAAACATGCTGATTAATTGAACTGCAGAAAAAATCTACAGTATAAACTGTGCTTTGTCTGTCTCTTTAATTAGACTTGTAACATCTGAAATCTTTTCTTAAGGTTTGTTAAAAGCACAGATAAACATAATTAAAAGAGAGCATAAGGAACACCATTCTAGGTGAGCACCCAATCATACCGCAAAGGTTAAAAGAAGACATCCTCAATGCAAGGAGATCTAAGTAGGTACACCTAAAAACCCGAGAAAAACCCATCACTCAGCCCCATTTTTATTTTTCTCATATTAACATGCTCCAACTTCAAGGCTATACACAATTTTTTTATGGGAATGAATGTATCTTTAAACTCAGTGTAAAGGAATTCAAACAGCTAGACCTTCCCTTACCTGGACAGGCACAGCTTATTTCCCATACACTCTGCTAACTGTTCATCTATGTGAAATTACTGAAATTCCTTCTAAGAACTAAGAACAAGGCTTCAAAGAATTCAAATCACCATTTAAAAGCCCCCCGGCCTAAGCTCAAACGACACAATGATACAGAGAAGAATATTTAAATTAAAAAACCACTGAGAAATGACCAAAGTTAATGAAAGTAAGTCAGTTCTAGATGATTCTTAACAGACACACAGTCCCCCACAGCAGAGAAGGCCCAACTTCCCCAGGTGGCTGAGCACGCTGCTGCCAGCAGAACGCTGCTCAGTGAGGGCTCTTCTCTCCCCAGTGTCCTAGATTCCTTTCCGCTGCGAATCAGTGAAATATACCACAAAGAAAATGGTTCTTAACTCTCCTAACTGGAAAGAGAAACAAACAAACAAAACAACAAAGAAAAAGTAAGGGACAGAAGGCAGAGCAGTAACATTTCAAAGACAGACATAAAAATATTTTGCAGGCATTAAATGAATTTTATGGAATAATGTATTCTTCACCTACACCTCCTGGTACTAGAAACAAAAATAATATCCTTTCTATAAAAATGAAATGTTGAGACGGATATTTTGGAGTCTCTATATATCTAATCTATCTATTTATCTAATATATATATAATATTTAATGCATTTTACTTTGTATACCCAATCTTCAGTGGCAAGAGATTACAATAATTAAGAAAACAGAAAGTACCTGCCATCCTTCTTAGAGTCACACGTTCCAATGATAAATTCTTAGAATAGCTAATTGGAATATACATTCAGTTTCACATCTGAATGAACTGTTTTACCTTTGGAAACATGGTTGTTAAGGTATTTCTACCCAAAAAAAGTATTCACGAAAATGTAAGGAAAATAATTTTGCTCTCTAGATTATAGAATAAAAGAGCTCAGAATGACAAGATTTGCTTCATTGTAATATGCCTTTCAATTCAGCTTTTTTTTTTTTTTTGGTATATAATGCAAACATATTAGAGCTTTGAAAATAGCACTGACGAAAAGTAACTTTAAACTTACCAAGTTTGACAGAATCTCTATTTCAAAAATTTAAACAAACATCTCAATTCTGAACCCCACACATGATAACGTTCCAGGTACTCTGACAAGTAAATCTGCCAAAATTGTATTATCTGGGGAGGGTGAGGTGACTCCAGCTCATATTCCATTAGGACAGCACTGCATGTACATCAACATAAAACTAAAACGCAAAATGAAAAGAGTGAATTGCAGCCAGAGTCCTCTCAGAGAAACTAAAGCCGAACAATGCAGTGCACTGGAAAATTCTGAACGCGAGAGCAAGTGCAGGAGCACTCACGGCCCTTCTGAGAAAGGACCACTTCTTAGATGTGAACCTAAAATGCAGCAACCACCTCCTCCAAAGTATATCTGCCCCTCTTCAATGAGAACACCTCCAGATTTTTTAGGAAAATGCTCTAGAAACAGAGCGACAAGTTAATAATCTCCCCAAATTAGAGGGCATTTCATTTAACAGGAAAGAACACAACTCAATTAATTCAAACATTAGTTGGTTTTTTTTAAAGGCCATTCCCACCTTTGTTATTTAAATATTAACAAACTATCCATATTTCAACATTATTAACTTTACCTATGTTTCGGAATCAAAGAATTTAAGTCGTCTTATTTAATTTCACAAAATTAAAAATTATTTCTCAGTTTAATTCATACTGCCAATGTAATGAATGCTCTTTCTAGGTTACACAAAATAATCATCATGTTACAACACGAAGCACTGGTGTTTTCAAAGAATTAAGTTTAGTTGGTGCTGCCAAAGACCATCCTGTTGGAGTCATTTACAGAAAAAGTAATCTTTAAGGACATTAAACTATACAAAGTTCAAACAAAATTCACAGGCAACCTCTCTTTCCCATTCATTTCTATTCTGACACTGTATAGTTATAAATGAAATCAACCTGAGCAATATACCTAGTTAATGTAGATGTGATTCATTCCATGGTAGAAACTGCTGCCAAACCAAGGGCGTTTCCTTTATCTCCGGTGGGCTAACGTGAAGATGCCTAGAGAAAAATTCTCTTTCCAAAACGTGACATTCAACCTAAGTGTTGCGTACTTAATTAAATAGAGGCTTTAGCACTTGATTTTAAAATATGTGTTTCTACTGACTTCTATAAATTGGTATAATCTGGATAATGTGTCAGAAAAGACCAGTACCAGAGGACGGAATTTTTAAGGATCACTATCAATGAATGGAATATACTTCCAATTCAGGCCTAAGGTTAACAATCCACAAATATGTTCAGATACTCTGTGTGTATGTAAAACTGATATATTTTTTTAAAAACAACTTTTTTTTTTTTTAACTAGGACAGTTTCATCAATATGACACAAACCCAAGTATATTTTCCCACTATCTCTCCTCCAACATTGTTGACGACAAAGAAGTATTTAATCAACAGGAGGGAGAGTCCCAAGGCAACTACGTTACTACATGGCAAAAACCAAAGATGTTAGCAGAATCTAGGCTTCAAACATGTGAATTTGAGCTGTCCCCTCAAACCAGAAAATATATATCCTTGATGTGATCGTTAATTTAAGGGAATGTGATTCTGGAAAAACAGGCACTTGCTATGCCACAATGATAGTGCGTGGACAAACGCAACACCGTTGTTTTTGTTTTTTGTTTTTTGAGGAACTATTTCAAGGCCCATTCGCAGGCATGGTTCTACTTTTGGCTTCATTTTTTTTTTTTTTTCAATACTGGTGCTGCCCTATTGGTTTCACAGGCTTATAAATGTTAAACATCAAAAATTAGTTTCACTTATTATGGTTGGAAAAGGCTTTAAGAACTCTGGGATCTGTGCCTCTGAGCAAAGGCTTTATCAGCAGGTCCCAGTCACTGCTTCTTGAAAAAAGAAAACGGAACTGATTAAAAACCAATATACCTGATTTCCAAAAGGACACCTACCATGCACGTATACAGTTAATTCATAAAGGGTTTCTGCCCCAAACTCACAATTACTTACTTCTCAAAATCCCATCTCTCATATCCATGGTGATTGGCACCAAGGGGATAAATACGAAAAATTAAACCTCAAACTAAACTATTTATTCAAGAATTCCATCTTGATTACTTTAGTTATTCTTCACAGGTGTTTTAACGAACACGGCATCAGTATCTTTCCAACGTCTGTGTCTGAACAGCAAACACTTTCCGGATGTTTTGCCATTTATACAAGGAAAAGAATAGAAGACATTTTCTTTTTCTTTTTATCAGAATTCCTTAACCCCACACTAAGTAAGTTTAATTTATTTACTAGAATCAGGCATTATATTTGTATGGAAGTTAAAAAAAAAAAAACCACTTGAAAAAAATGTTTGGTATCCCTGCAAGTGATGAAAATATCCTTTATTTCTGAAGCAATCTCATTTATCATAAAGGTAACAGGAAATAACATTCTTAAAATAGAAAATACCTAGTCAGTGCTATGCCATTCACATTTCTACAACAGCAGTATAACGAAACAAAACACAAAAAAAGAAACCTAATATCCTCAAAGAAAACACACATCTCTGAGGCTGGACATCCTGACTTCTGCACATCCGGACACGCAGCTTCCAAAGGCAGGGCAAGGAATCTCACGAGCGCTCCCTGACAGAGGTAAGGAGGGAGTTACACGCAACTGCTAGTGAGCACGAGACCACGGTGACCCTGTCCCCTCCCAGAGCATCATTTAAAGCAACTATTTCCAATTCTCAACTGTCCAGGTTTTACTGCAAGACTTAACATATACATAAAAGATTATATAATCCGATAGCTCATTTAAGACAAATTTTAGGTCTGGTTTGCCAGGTAAAGACGAAAAGTACAAGCAAATAATGTTTTAAAAATCTAGTTTGGCAACCACAATAATAACTGTCCCAAACAGGAAAAGAATCAGCAGTAGATGCTAAAACTAGTGGGTAAAGTATAATGACAGATAGAATATTTACATAGTCTCAAATTATCTCCCATCTCTCCACGAGAGACTTATTAATTACATATGGGAAAACAGGAGCCATATAATAATGTGGAGAAACCTGGGACGCCGCCTTAACCAAAAACTCAAAGTAACATCATCAATAAATGGGACAAACAGAAATCATGTGTCTCCTGATATCTTGCATTGAGAAGGACACAGCATCATTTCTGCGATATTCCTACCGAAAGTGCATGAGGAAATAGCAGACAAACCAAAATTGAAGGGCATCCTACAAAATAACTAGCCTCTACTCCTCAAAAATGCTAACATCTTGAGAAATACAGACAGACTGAGGAACTTTCCAGATTCAAGAAGAATAAAGAGACATGAAAACAAAATGCAATGTCCTAGACCAGGAAAAAGAAACTATTCTTTCTGCTATAAAGGAAATCAGTGAGACATTTGGCAAATCTAAATTATATTCTAATCTATAAATTAGAATGGCAAAGTAAATGTTCATCATCAAAGTACATCCTGGGTATCTAGGTGAAGGTAAACAGAAAATCTTTTTGCAAACCTTGCAACTTTCTGAAAGTCTAAAATTATCTCAAAATAAAACTTTTTAAAAAAATAGAATGTATGCAACTCTTAAAATTTCCGCATTACTAACTTTACCTAGAAAAACACAGAGCCTGCAGTAAAGTAAATGCTTCTCTCTGAATTCCCCTTGCCTCAGATAGAAGTGCTTATCAACAGGAAAAGACAAAAACAGCCAGCCACGGACGGGTCATGCGGAGCCCACATTTTAATGCTGCAGACTAGCCCTTGCCTTATTCTTTCTCGTTACTAAGCCAAGATCTGAGAAAACTTACTGACCCGGAGCCTCTGGCTGAGTCACAGTCACCTTGTTAGTTGGTAGAGATCACATAATACACAAGTCTCAGGTCTTCCAAAAGGAAGAATGGACAAACAATGACATAGGGACATCAGTTTGTTGAGTCCTGTGATCCTTGAGGGAGAGGTAAAGACAAAGAAGTCTACAGTGTCTCTGAAAACAATCAGGAAGCCAAACCCTAAGGCCCTGCTGCTTTTATCATGCTTCCATCCTTAGCTTTACTGGAACTATGCAGTCATCTCAGAGATCAGCCACATGCTGACGGTATAGCATTTGCTGGACAGCAAACAGTCACGGATACCCACAATTTTTAAAGGGATTCAAGAGACAACTGCTCAAACATGTGGCACAACATGGACCTAAGTGGTGCATTTAAAGACTGGTTCTCTAGAAAGTTTTGCTTCTGACACAAATGAGGTGGATATTCAGTGAAAGCTGCCAAAAGCTTCTACACCTACCTGTTGAGATGTGACTAAGACTAGTGGTTGGTCTTGCTGCCCTATGTGCCTTTCAGATTCTGAAAGCCCACTTATGCCGCGTTAGCCACTACCTCCATCATACGTCCTACTGTGCCCACTCCTCTTCATCCTTGCAGCCGTATCTACTGTACCCACTGGACTCTTCCAGCTACAAAGCACGTCGCTCCCCACCCTTCTCTGACATTTCAGGGTCAACTCCCCAAAATTTGAAGATGAGAGATACTGATATAATTTGCTATATTGTGTATACTTGCAGACTACCCAAGATTTAATCACTACCTCTAACAACAGTTGTATGGAAAAGTAAGTTCCAGGTACCAAAATACCAACAAACATTAAGTGCTCTACTGTTGAACAGAATTTTAAAGATGGTCTTTAACACAAAGCTGATTTGTGCCAGGTACATACCAAGCTAAAGAAGCCACTCTAATAGCGGCCAACTGACACTTAAATCCTATCGAGGTTGTGATACCATTCAACATACTATCAAATTCATTTTATTAAAATGTAATAGGGGTGCATGGGTGGCACAGTCATTAATTAAGTGTCCAACTCAGTTCTGGCTCAGGTCATGATCTTAGGATCATGAGATCAAGCCCCCCGTGGGGCTCTGCATAGAGTCTGCTCAAGATTCTCTCTCCCTCTCCCTCTGCCCCCCCACCCCATGCTTGCACACCCATGTGCATGCTCTCTCTCTTTCATGCACACACGTGCACTAAAATGAATAAGTATTTTACAAAATGTTAACACCTAAATCATTCTATTTGAAAAGAGTGATACAGTGCTATTACAGCCAATGAATGTTATAATCAATAAAATCAAAATATGGCCACTTTAAAGATGAAAGAGAGCAAATGTCAAACTTAAAGTACAAGAAATGTTGTAAGCTGGGAAGGGAAGAATGAATCTTACAAGAAAAAAGTAAACAATTTTTTTAAAAATGTCACTTTTTGAAAGGCCCCCTAACTGCTGTTTATGCTGCTTCTTGCCTAAGTCCCAAACTCAAGCTCCAAGCTTCATAATTGCCTGTAGATTAGCCATTTAATAAATAAGCACACGTACACAGACACATTACACACAGAAGTATTTACTGCGACAACTGATCTTAAAGGCTAGTGGGAAAAAAGGTAACTTCTGAATCCCAAAGCCTCACTCTGGACTTGTTTATTTCCCTACATAAAAACATACAACTCCCAAGATACTTACAGCCAGCACCCAAAAATAGGAAACAAACCAACAAACAGCAATCAACAGTGGATTTTTTTGTCATCAGCAGATGGAAGAGCAAAATGGTGCTTGCACAGAAGAATTTACTGAAATAGTTAAGTTCGTCACTAGTCTGTTTAAAACAAATGCTCACCTGCAGGTGAGTAAGAAAGAATAGAGCACGTGGCCAGTCGTTTGCACAGACGACTGACGGTGCTCTCCATGTAATTAGACCCCAGGGAGTCTAGTTTAAGAGTAAGGTGGAGAACATAGGGATACACTAAAAAAGAAAGGTATGGTAGAACTTTTTCCCTAAAAAGGACAAAAAAAAAAAAAAATCACAAAACACAGTAACAACAACACAACATATGCCGATATGACCTCTTTACTCTATGTTTGACTTTGCCTACTGACACCAGGCAGCAATTGGAGAAATAGCGCCCCCAAAAGGTGCAAGTCAAAATCTTCTGGAAGCCTTGTGTACTTGGAAAAAGAATATTCAATATATCTATTAGTTTTATATTCTAGACTATAAGTTTTTAAAAGCTGAAAATTATTTAGGGCTGAGGGAAAAGTTTAGAATATGCAGTAAGAAAGCATCTGGGGAAGCGAGGGCGAGGAAAACCTTGAGATGTGACATTAGAACACATAGCTGCCTTCAGGGAGAGTTAAACCGAATTAAAGATGCAAATGGAAAAAGAAAGCTAGTCTTTTTTTTTTTTTTTTTTTTAAAGATTTTATTTATTTATTTGACAGAGATAGAGACAGCCAGCGAGAGAGGGAACACAAGCAGGGGGAGTGGGAGAGGAAGAAGCAGGCTCATAGCAGAGGAGCCTGATGTGGGGCTCGATCCCGTAACGCCGGGATCACGCCCTGAGCCGAAGGCAGGCGCTTAACCGCTGTGCCACCCAGGCGCCCCAGAAAGCTAGTCTTTTAATCATAACTGGCAAAAAACTCTCTGAACTAGGTGAAATCTAGGGTTGAATATCAATCATGGATTATTTCCACCATAAGTTTTAGACCAGAATAATTTAAAAACATTAAAGACAAAAATAAAACCCAGCACTTCAAAATAAATGGCAGCATGAGTGGGAAGGAAATGGACAGAAAGGAAAATCTCAGATCAAATATTTGAGGAGCGCCTGGGTGGCTCAGTCGGTTAAGCATCCGACTCGATCTCAGCTCAGGTCTTGATCTCAGGGTCGTGGGGTTCAAGCCCCACACTGGGCTCCACACTGGGCGTGGAGCCTACTTAAAAAACAAACAAACAAGCAAACAAAGCTAAGATCAAATATTTGAATAACAAACTTAACTCATGGTCACAAAAAGAATGTACATTCATTTTAGAAAATTTGGAATTACTACAGTTGACTCACCTCTCGAGTAGCTAGCTGGTTGCTGAGTTCCTCAGCCTTCTCGATGTTCCACTCTTCCACAGCCTGGTCTATGCTCTTTTCCAGGCCCGACTAGAAAGCAAAGAAACCTAAAGCTTAAAAGCAGGAAAAAAGGCAAACATTTGCTGGCAAAGACGATATCACACCAAACATGTTACATACTTAGATCATTTAATTTTCACGATGACCCCTGTGGTAGTTGGTACCACTCTCATTTACTGAGGAGAAGGCCTCGCAGAAATATCAAATGGCTTATTCAAGGTCAGATAACTTCTTGAACTAAGAAAAAGGAGATGCCAATACAGACTTTTGTGACTTCGAGGACTACGCTTTCCCTTAATAACAATATAATGTTAATGATAAAAATAGTTAAAATGACGGCATGCTTATTATGTAGTAGGCCCTGACTTACTACTCTAAGAAAGCTCATTTATCCTAACAACTTCAAAAATACTGTTATCCTGTTTTTGAACATGAGGAATCCAAGGCCTCAGACTCACGTGGCCAAGGTCAGAGTCTGTAAGTGTTAAGGCCATCCCATGAATCTGGGTTTGCCCAGAGCCTGTGCTCTCAACCACCATTTTCCTCTGCCTCTTTTCTCTACTGCCCCTTCCTGTAGCTTTAGGCCCTCCTCCAACAGCCCCTCTAGTCTTAGACGACGGGTATTAAGTTGGATATTAAATAGGGGAAGAATGGTACATAAGAGAACAAATTTTATTTTCCTATAGAAATGTTTTTATTTACTAGCTGAAGATACTTCAGGAAACCATAATTAAAATTTTCATACAATTACCAAACAGACGAGGTAGGATTCATCATACATTTATGGAAAGACGCTTAGACTTAAATAATTGTTAGCTTGTGGAAAGTTACCACAGAAAATTAAAAAAAAATGTTTAAATGGTCTAATATATGCTTCTCACAAGAAAATTTTGCCCTAACAATGGCTTAGCCAGTGTGTCCTCCATGTTTTCAGTTCCCAACTTCTCCCTCATCTAGTAAAAGGGAACCCAGAATGCCTGTCAGTGCACTGCTTGATTATACCCATCAACTAAGAGAAATTTTGTTCCTGCACAGCCTCTGTGGAAACAAGACTTAAAAATGCCTATTTACACACACACACACACACACACACACACACACACTGAAATACTAGTCAGCCATCAAAAAGAATGAAATCCTGCCATTTGCAATGATGTGGATGGAGCCACAGTGTATTATGCTCAGCGAAATAAGTCAGAGAAAGACAAATACCATATGATTTCATTCATATGTGGAATTTAAAAAACAAAACACATGAGGAGCACCTGGGTAGTGCAGTCAGTTGAGCACCCAACTCTGGATTTTGGCTCAAGTCATGATCTTGGGGTCTTAAGATCATGCCCCACGGCAGGCTCCTCGCTAGGTAGGGAATCTGCTTGGGATTCTCTCCCATCAGCCCCTGTTCACTCACACCCTTTCTCTCCTTCTCAAGTAAATAAATCTTAAAAAACAAACAGATGAACATATTGAGGGAGGGAAAAAAGAAAGAAAGAGAGAAACAAACCATAAAAGACTCTTAATGATAGAGAACAAACTGAGGGTTGACGGAGGGAGGTTGGCAGAGGATGGGCTAAATGGGTGATGGGTCTTGAGGGCACTTTTATGATGAGGACTGGATGCTATACATAAGTGACGAATCACTAAATTCTACTCCTGAAACCAATATTACACGATATGTTAACTAACTAGAATTTAAATAAAAATTTGAAAAGAAAAAAAAAATGCTCACACATAATCTGCCTAAAAAGATTACGGAACACAGACCGGTAAGGTTATTACTAGTGTCCCTGTTGAGTGAAGATCATCCCTTCTCACAATCCCTCACCCCACCCACAGACTTGAAAGGACTACATGCTTATCATCCTTCCACCCAACTGTAGCTTGAGACCATCATTCAATAGACCTTAGTCTCTGATCCCAGGTCATGTGGCTCTCCTGTCCTTTTCCCATTCTGGTCCTGTGATCACTGATCAGTCTCCAGAAATTCTTTTTTGGGAGCACCCGAGTGGCTCAGTTCAGCATCTGCCTTCAGCTCAGGACATGATTCCGGGGTCCTGGGATCGAGCCCTGCCTCAGGCTCCCCACTCAGTGGAGAGTCTGCTTGTCCCTCTCCCGTTGCCCCTCCCCCAGTTTGTGCTTTCTCTCTCACTCGCTCTCTCTCAAATAAATAAATAAAATCTTAAAAAAAAAATCAGAAATTCTTTTTTATATTTCTGAAGAACTCTTCTCCTCACCATCCAAAAAACATCCTGGACCTCTAACTAATACCCCACCCCAGAGTCCATACTCCAGGCCAGTGACACTCCCAAGTGTGGCCTGTGCACCTGTTCAGGTCTGTGAATGGTAGCAGTCTATGAATTGAGCTTGTGCCAGAATGCAAATCAACTGCATGACTATACCCAGCTACAAGACTTTCTCAAACCAGGAAGTAGCTATATTCAGATATAAGCTCTGTATCTCTTGTAAGACCAATACTTTGAAAAGGCTTGCTCTGGGCCATGCAATAGACATCACCTGAAAGCTCCAGTTCCAAAGCTTTACAGTCTGGAATTCTCTCTGAACTCAAGATTCTGTCCTTTGACTTATCCCAAGTTTACAGCCAGTGAACTTGTGTTGTCTTCATTTGTAACCCTGCCCTGGCACCACCATCTTCATTCTCAGTCCTTCAGTCCCTTCCTGGATTCTCCGAACCTCCCTCCCTGGCCTGCCATCCATGGTTAACCTTCTCGCCAAACTCTAAGCCAGGAGTTCTCAAAGCTTAAGTCTGGACCAGCAGCATCAGCACTACCTGGGAACTTGTTAGAAATACAAATCCTCTGAGTCAGAAACTGGGGTCAGTGCCCAGCAATCCATTGATACTAACCAGGCCAAAGTTTGAGAACCACTGACTTAAAAGCAATACCTTCAACTTCCTCCCACATCTTACCTTGTTTTGGCGATTCCCAACCACTTGTTTCTACTACTTTAACATCCAGGTGTCCCAGCGGTATCAGAGAAAACCAAGTCACTCAATTCACCGGCTTGTACTTAAAGCTGTTTTTCAAACTCAGCTGAGTGGGCTCTAAATTCTGCCCTTCAAAGTTCCCACATTCTTCTAAGAAGTTGTCACTTTTCTATGTTTTTCAAATACCCTCAGCACTACCTCCTTTTCAGATTATAACTCTACCCTCTACTTCATGGGAGGCTGAGGCAAAGCAAGCAGGGAAGAGAAGAACCAAAGATACCGTATGTCCCTTCTACAACCTCCCTCTCATTCAACCTCATAAGGTGTATCTTCACTCACCCTGCCCCTCTGCCCCTATTGCCTCCAAGGAAGAATCATCTCTTCCTAAAGCTAACTCCACCACCTGTTCTCATCTTACTCCTACCTGCTTATATGTCACCCAGAAGCCTGCTCTTTAAATTTCCTCCTCTCGGGGCGCCTGGGTGGCTCAGTCAGTGAAGCGCCCGTCTCTTCGTTTCAGCTTGTGGTTCAGGTTGTGATCTGAGGGTCATGAGATGGAGCCCTGCATCCAGCTCCGAGCTCAGTGGGGAATCTGCTGGAGATTCTCTCGCTCCCTCTTCCCACCCCCCTGCTCACACACACTCTCCATTCTCTCTCTCAATCTCAAATAAGTAAATCTTTAAAAAAATAAAATAAAAATAAATTAATTTTCTCCTCCCTCTTTCTTTTCTTCATTGTTCTCATCTTACAAACTCAGCTGTCCTCCCCATTCTGGAGCAGGGGCTAGATGGGATGACAGTTTGTTTTTCTTAAACTGATTTCTTCTTAGGTTGGTACTGCATGTCTCTCTTGTAAGACAGTGTATATGGAGCCCTGTGTCATCCCCCACTGCACTCGCTATTCCTTTTGTCCTCATCCTTCCCTGAAACTGCTCCCTCTGCAGTCATAAATGACACTATTTGTCCTCCTCCTACTTGATCATCTATTATGTCAGCTACATCCTCATTCTTAAAACTCTCTCTCTCCAAATGGGGACCTTAAATCTCCTTAGAGGCCCTTCATCTCCTCTTGTTGAATTGTAACTCTAATTATGATAGTCCTCAAGGTTCTGTGATTGGTCCCCTTTCTTCTTACTCTTCCTTTGTCTCAGTAATGTACTCAGTCCTAGGGCTTCAATTACTTCTCATAAGCTGCTTTATAGATCTCTATCTAATTCAAAACATCTGACGTCTCAGCTATACCAAGATCTATAGCTCCAGCTACTTGTCTTCATATTGAAGCCTTGCAAAGGTAGGGTCTCCAACTTCTTGTTATGCCTAAAAACAAGCTCATCGCTTACTGCCCTGCTTCCCCTTCAGAGCTGACCACCCACTTAGTCACCCCAGACAGAATCCTCAGGGGTCTTTGCTGCCTCCAATCCTTTGCTCTTATCCTAACTCTTTTTGTAGGGTGTCTCATGTCTCCTCTCTGGGCTTCTCCAAGGCCTCATCATCTACTGTTTGGAAGATGATAGCCTTCTCCAAACTAGTCTTCTATCTTTCTAAAGTAGAGATACTATGTCATTAGCCAGGTTCAAAATATCACTTCTTTATTCCTTTTGAATCGAACCAAAATCCCTTCACAATAGGTTCCCACAATGCTTTCTCAGCCCCATCTTGGGCAATGCTGTACTTCCTATTCTCTGGTCACATTTACCATTCTTTTACTGTCCCCTGTGATCTGATGTGTTTCTACTGGAAAAATCTTAACCATCCTTGTACGTTCCATGTCAAATGTTACCTTCTCTATCTCTGCAGATTCACTCACCACTATACACCCACTGACCCTGCTTCACTCTGCCCCGTGCCCAGTACCTAAGTGCCTTCCACACTGCTGTCCCCGTGCTGTGCTGTCACTGCACTCCATGACATTCTCTTCAGCACCTATGGGTGTGTCTCCCCTCCCAGATTCCAGGCTCACCAAGGGCAGACCTGTATGTCACTGGCTTGCTGTGTCCCCGCACCTAGCCAGGTCTTCTCACACAGGAGGCACTCAGGTCAGCCTCTGTTATTGAGGTTAAGGGTCACAGTGCAGTAATCCATGGTTGCATTAATACTGAAAAGGTCCCACCCAAATGAGGAACATTCATTACCTAGCCAATGCTTTGACAAGATCTCAAGGGAATTCCACAACAGTAAAATTGGGGTAATAGTACCCCTATGATTAAACAAGAGCCACATTTTCTTGTACTTCTTGATGTATAAATCTTTCCTACTACTGGAATATGCATTTCTTTGAGGGCATTGAGAGTATCTTCTCCATCTTGGACTCCCAGAGCTTAGCACAGTCCCTGTCTCTAGAACTTTACTATTCGTTTTTACATAGAAATAAAGTATTTTATTTAAGAAATGATAATAAATGGGCTCTCCTCCCTGCACAGAATATTAGGTATCTCCTCAAATATATATGAAAATAAAATACTGGGGCGCCTGGGTGGCACAGCAGTTAAGCGTCTGCCTTCGGCTCAGGGCGTGATCCCGGCGTTATGGGATCGAGCCCCACATCAGGCTCCTCCGCTATGAGCCTGCTTCTTCCTCTCCCACTCCCCCTGCTTGTGTTCCCTCTCTTGCTGGCTGTCTCTATCTCTGTCGAATAAATAAATAAAATCTTAAAAAAAAAAAAAAGAAAAGAAAAGAAAATACTAACAGCAAACTTCAATTTTCCCTGCACCACAAATTCTGGGGGAGGCAGTTACATCAATCCAGACTTAATCTGTCCCAGCCTTTCATTTTCAGGCATCCATTCTTGAGCCTGTTCGGGTGATTCAACATAATAGCTCTGTATGTTTCCCTCCAATTTTGTAGGTTTCCTAAGATTACTTAGACCTGGGTGCTATCCTCCTTTACTCCAGGACTCAGAGTAATCATAGATGAGTGAGTAAAAAAGGAATCCACTCTATTTTTACCACCAATAGCCTGAATAAACCAGTGGTCTGCTTATCAAGTCATTTTGCTGCATCAACTTGCTAACTTCCCTTTGGTTATCATGGAGCCACCGTTTATAGTTAATGCCACAAAGGCAGAAAACAAAAATACTCCCCTCTCCTAGAAACTTGTATGAACTTCTGAGCTTATAATTTTCACTTAAAAAGAAGTCAGCTAAAACTATAAATCTATCTCTTCACCATCAACCAACTCCCATTCCCCCAGCCATTCAGAGCACTGGCACAATATAGTAGAAAGAGCACTGGAACAGAAGTCAGGAGAGGTGGTCATAGCTATCAGCAAATGAGATTTCCTTGAAGGAAGAGCAAAGCCTCAGTTTCCTTCAAGAAAATGAGATGACAGGCTTGATAACAAAAATTCTCTTTTGAAATAAAATTCCACTTACATGTTCAACTTTGTTTTTAGCTCTTTTACATGTTTTTTTTTTAATTCAAAAAAATTTCACTAGATAGACTGTTTCTTTTTTCTCTCCCTTTTCCTTTTTCTTTCTTTTTTTTTTTCTTTTTTTTTTGGACAATTTACTTAAGTAAAATACAATAGTTCCTTTTGGCTCTGAAAAATTTCTGGTTCCATATGCACACCCAAACTTTCTGCCTCTATAAGAAGATATTAACATTGCAAATACACTCAAAATGCTAACAGTAGTAAAAAAAAAAAAAAATATATATATATATATATATAAGATATATATGTAAGATATATATATATCTTACAGTAAAACACTTCCATCACCTTAAGACCATAAGTTAGTAACAGTTTACAAACATGGCTTGTGAGGTCAGACCCAGGGGTTCAAATTCCAGCTCCTCTACTTACTGGCCAAGAAACTCTGGGTGACTCCTAGACCTCTACAGGTTATAGTTACCTCACCTGCAAAAAGAGAGTAATACCACATCTTCTGCAAGTTTATGGTAAGGGTCAAAGAAAATATATGTAAAATATCGAGCGAAACTTTAGAATATAGCATTATTCAATAAACAAGCTCTTCATATTATTTTATCTAAATATCAGGATACCATTAAAACCAAAAGAAGGCCTAGCTCCATGTGGCTACAGACCTCATCATAACTCATCAAGGCCTCAGCCCCAAGTGTAAGACCCAAGAATTCAACTCTGAGTCAGTAAGTAGTCTCATGAAGTAAGGCCTGAGTATTAAGTCTTTTAAAAAATCTTAAGTTGAACCCAAGAGTACCTTTACTGGAACTATCTCTGATGTCTCTCATAGCACAGAAGTGGAACTGCTGATACTCTGCAGGGCCTCAGTGCGCTTCTAAGGTGCCTTTTGTCAGGAATCAGAATTTAGCTTAAGATATATACACCTCAATACACTCAAACAAATTTAGAGATGGCACTTTGGCCACAGGTGGAAAAACATACAAGGCCGGTATCTAACAGGTTCCCACGAGACCATAATAACCTCCAATTAACAGTTTTGCTGCAGATGTCAAGAAGACAAATATCAAAGACATGTATAGGTACGAGGTTTAACACAAAGGACCAATCATCCATATGTGCATATACAGAATCTCTTTTAACATGTGATTAAAGCTCCTTCAATCAAACTGTACAATGTATTTCTATAGAAATTTTGCTACTATTTGGATAATATGTTCAATTTTTAAAGCTTAATACAAATGAACTATCCACTAAAGTTTGCTGTGTCTAATTAAACCTAATATCTAAGGGGAAAAAAATTAGGCAATCCCTCCATAAAGAAGGGGGGAAAATACAGAACTAAGAATTAGTGGTATTATCTTTATGTATAAATCATACCTACTTAAATTATTTGAATCACCACCTGGGGATCAAAAGATAATGCTTTGTAATTGTGTAACTGATACCAAGGGAACGGTCATGGTACCAGTACAACCCTCCCCTCCACCACCCCACTTCTACCTCCTCCAGACCACTACCCTACCCAGGCTGTCAGTCTTTTATCTCATCTGAGTACTGGAGTTCCAAGTAAGATTTTGGTTGGAAAAAGCATTCTGCTAAAAAAAAAAAAAAAAAAAAAATTTGAAGAGCTACACTATACAATTAAAGTTTCTTCTCATAAACAATTAAAAAAATTATCAAAGACACTCTGTAATCACTCTTAAAATTATTAAAATTTAACTCGGATTTTTCATGCCAAAAAGTATACATTAAGTATATATAAAACTACTTCAATAATGCCTGCTGACTAATCAAACTGATTCAACTAAAGAATATTTATGATATTTATAATGAAATTAATGAGTAAAATTTGTTCTAAAGAAATTCCCACAGATTCAAAATTAGTATGTTATGATTACAGAATTAGTAAATCCCAGAAATACAGAAACACTGCTATAGCTGTAATTAACACAAAGAACACTTTAAAACAGCTTTGGATGGTAAGAAAATCACATTAAAAAAAAAAAAACCAGTCCTCTCTGCATTGTCAGGAAAGCAGGTGACAGCAGTGTTGTAAATACACATCCTTGGTTGAGCAACAGTTTTAGCTTGGCAGTGTTCCAAAGAAAGGAGGAAGGAAGAAAAGGAAGCAAGCAAAGAAAGAAAGAAAGAAAACGTGGGGCGGGGGGCAGGACGTGGGGAAGGACTGCACAACAGACACAAGATTAAGAAGTTTTGTTTTACCATTCTTGAGGACTGAGTGCGTACAGAATAAAGGGGATCTCTCAGATATGGTAACAGATGAACCTCTGCTCCAGAGAAATAAAATAACGGACTCGAAATCCATGTTAGTTTTGTCCAAACTGCATCACAGATTTTCATGATCCTCTCTAGATTTCTTGAGCAGTAGCTATTATCGGCTGGACTTCCATTTATTCTTAGCTTTTATCTTGGTGCCTCCAATGTGGACATTCTTTAATGTCTATTTACTCTGTTGGATTCACAGTAGATTTCAGCATGACGGCAAAAGGGGTGCACGTAAAACAGTGAGACAGTGATCCCAAACCAGAGGAGCGCAAACCGGCGGGTACGCACTCGTGCTCAACTACCAAGAGAACGTGACATAATTTGGCCTCACTAAATCCTTCTTTTCCTTTTATGCTTGCATTTATTTATAGTATAGTAAGTGCTGGCAAAATCCTGGGCAGAGGCAAGCCTGGCCAGCACCAGCTTCCTTGTTTAGAAAAATGCTGTAACTTTCTTAGTCAGAATGTCACTCGTACAGAGGAATGTCTACTGTTAAGAAAATCCAAACTCATAAAATGGATTAATGAGTGATCACAAAAGGATTTAGAGAGGACTCCCCTTAAACAGAAATCTTGTTTTTAAAATGATGTTTGACTTAAATTTCTTTTCCTAGAGTACATCCAATGTATAATGTGAAACAGAACATTAGTTCATAAATCTGAATTGTTTAAAAGACTTCTCACAAGTCATCCTAACCTTTATTAAGGTTACACTATATAAATCTCAAATTTTAGACAAAGATTAAGAGTTAGACATATCTGGCCAGTATCAAGAAGGTACAAATTCAAATATGTAGAGTAACAGTAAAATTCTAATTTGGAGAGATTGTAAAAAAATCATTCAAATTTTTTACTTCTTGGAATGGCTAACAACTTCACTAAGAAATAGTTCAGACATTCTGAAGTTAACAGTTCTCAGAAAACATAACAAATACTATAAATAATGGAAGATCAAAGACCACCTCATTCACGAGTAAAACTTTAAAAAAAAATTCCCATAAGAATCGATATTTAACCATCCCTTCCCTCAAAACAATATGTAGTCAGCAGTGGGGACTCTACAGCGGGTTGGCCAGAGACCAGCCCACTCCCATCAGCCATGACCCTCCTCCCTCATGCTTAGTGTAACCTTAATCAAGGTTTATGGCTTACGTAGTCCAGAGCACCTTTTTCACAAGATCCCTCCTCTAAGCCCACCAGAATCACAGGGGTCAAGAGCATAGCAACTGCATTTTAAAGTGCTGACCAGCCCATCTGCAGTGAAGCTAGAGAATGGAGAATGGTGTCATAAAGCCTGGGTTTCAGTTTCAACTCGACCAATGATCTTTCTTTGTAAGAATGTAAGCACATTTGTGCACCTGCTTGAACACTGCTCAGGAGCAGAAATCAGCATGGCAGAAAGTGATCCTGGTTGGGGCACCTGGATGGTTCAGTCGGTTAAGGGTCCGACTCTTGATTTCGGCTCAGGTCATGATCTTAGGGTCCTGGGATCGGGCCCCACATCGGCCTCTTCACTCAGTGGGGAGTCTCCTTGAGATTGTCTATCCCTCTGCCCCTCCCCTCATGCACGAGCACGTGCACACGCATGCTCTCTCTCTCTCAAATAAATAAATCTTAAAAAAAAAGAAAAGAAAAGGAAAGAAAAGAAAGTGGTGCTGGTTCCAATTCCCCGGTGCTCTAGGAACTAAATGACAATTCTTAGCAAAATTGGAATCAAAAGGTTCACATGCAAAATTCTACTCTGTCAGTTCCTTACTGCACATGCCCTCAATGACTCAATACCACCCGATGATGGGTTTGATATCTGAGGTTTGTTCCACAAGAAATACTGATTAATCAGAATGGTCTCTATGTACACACAGTAGTCTACAGAAATGATCCATGAAGGAGGACTCTGTCTACACAGGTAGGATACAATACACTTGGGCTTCAACCAGGCAGGCCCCTGAGCCTCTAGCCCTACCATTCACTGCTCAATTTTCATGCTCCTGGAGTCCACACTCCCCGATGTGAATACGGAAGTTACTCATTCATTCAAGACTCTGCTAAGTATTCACATCATCTATAGACTGATGACGTCCAAATGTGTATCTCCAGCTCCTTCTCCTCTGAGTTCCTGCCTCATTCTACCAACCCTCTCTCTACTCCTGCCTACTGATATCACCCAAGCCCCAAATGAACTTTGTACAGGCCCCACTCTAAATCTTCTCCTCCCACCATCCCATTTCGTACCTAGCATCACTATTCACACCACTGCTGAAGGTAAAACCCAGAATGGCTCTCTTCCTCTCCTCACGCCCCAAATCCTCTCCACCACTTCACAAAGCATCAGAGGCAAATACTCTCCATTCTCCTCCTACAGTAGACCCCAAATCCATTCACTTTTCTCCATCTTTAGCAGCACCATTCTTGTTCAAACCATCACCTCTTGTGCCTAAAAGAGTCCCTTAACTGTTCTCTTCTTGTCTACTTTTGCTGCTCCTGTTTTTTTGCCCATTCTCCACATTAGAGCAATCTTTCTAGACATAATTCCAATCCTATCACTCCCTTAACTTAAAACCCTTGAATGACTCTGAACTACATTGTAACTAAAACCCAATTCCTTATTCTGCCCCTTCAAGTCCTTCACAGTTTGGTCCCTGACTGCCTGCCTCTCTGATCCTATTCTGGGCCACTCTCCTCCCTGTTGACTCCATTCCAGCCAGGCTAACATTCTTACAGTTACTCAAATGCCCCATGATGACTCATTTTCCCCAGGACCTTTACCCAGGTTAGCACCTCTACACGAGCATTTTGTATATAGATGGTTCCTTCCCATTCTTCAGGTCTCACTGAAGTGGCATCTTCCAAGAAAGGCCCTCCCTGACCACCTAAACTAAAGTGGGGCCTCCATTTTAATTCCTTCACACCATCCTGTTCATTTCCTTCTTAACACCATTTTTTAAAATGATTTGTAACTATGTATTTACTTGTTTACCTAGCACCGTGTTTCACATACGGCAGGCATTTTAATTTTTTCACTGAATTAATTAATGAGGATAATACCTTAGGCAAGGCTAATTACAAAACATTTTCTACTAGCTAATATAAGATGTGATAGAAAAAGATCTTACCTTGTCAACTTTTTTCTTTTTAACAGGGGGGTCAAACCTATCATTGATTCCAAAATACTGAGTAAGCTCCTTCCACTGGGTTTCATTTGCGGTCTGTTCACTGCAACACAAACAATAATTTATTTTTAGTGTTTTTAATTGGTTGCTACAATTACAAATCACAAGAACTAGTTCTTATGTTTCAGAGGTAAGTAGTTCAACTATTGGTACAAGTTTTACAATACTGTCTAGAATAGACAAATATTTTAAACTCCACCTACCTGTGAGACTCCTCTTCATTCTTCAATTTACCTGAAAAGATTTCACAAAATATAAATACCAGATTTTTTATTTCAAAATTAGAGCTTATTAAAAACTGTTGAGCTCAATTAGTCACAATTTAACATTAGCACTATTGACAATTAACTTGAATTAAAACAAAACACCTTTCCTGGAGCGTTTTCTTTTTTTCCTTCTGAATCCTGAAGTTTTCTGTTCAGAATGTTTTTTATGCAACTCTTGAAATTTCTATATAAAATTAAAAAAGAGAGAGAGAGAGATAGAAGTAGTAAATATATTCTGAAGCAAAGCATACATTCAAAAAAATCACAATCATGGTAAGCAATAAAAATATATTCTAGCATTTATAAAAATACAAATTTAACAAAAGTAGTTCAGTTCTTCTTAAGATACTCTATTTTTTAAGACTCTTTCACAATCTGAGTTCTTACCTTCATTTATTTCGACGTAGGTCAATCTGATTATCTGAGAGTAAAATTCAATGACTCATACAGATGACAAAGAGATCAAATTAAGACAGAAACTCGTGTATTATGTTAAGCAAAGTAGCTAATCCCACTAAATGTTCTTCTTCTTCTTTTTATAAAAACCACGAAGATGAAAGCAAGCAGCTGAGTATTCAGTGCGTTGACCACAGACCCAATATTGGGTCAATATTCTGAGTCAATATTCCCTACCTATTACCTCCCAAGAACTGGCATCCTGACCATGGCAGACACAGGAGCATTCACAAACACACATGAACAGGCTTCAATAAGAACACATCAGAGAAAACCTACATGCCACATATTGAGGGGAATCCCAGAGGGGCACTCTTTGTATGCATTTACATTTGCCTCTTCTCCAGGCTTTGGTCCATCATTTGGGAAATTGGAGATCTCTGTTTTTGTAATGGCCCCATCTTCTTTATCTTCCTGTAAGTTAAGTCCAGAGTTCTCTAATGGGGCTTCATCTTCAGAATTCAACTCAATATCACTTTCATTTAGGCCAGGAGGTAGCAGCCCACTCCACATCTTTTCTTCTAAAGGGAAAAAAGATGAATTTAGCCATACAAAGTGGGCATGGAAAGAAATTTAAAACCCCAAGAGTCTAGTAATTATCCCAATGGTTTGGGAACAATCCATCTAGACGTTTTTCTTTTAATCTAAAATGGGATAGACCTTCCATATTAAAAGAATTAAAATCTTTGCTTGTATAAGATGTTTTAAAAAGTACGAAGTAGTTTAAGCAAGTCTGTTATAAGATGCACCTACAGTGAACGACTTAAAGAAAACAGGACCTGGTTTCTCTAATATATGGATAATTCTGTCTAAAAAAATCAATTCAGTAAAAGCATTCATTGCTCAAAAATGTTAAAAGCCTAACAATATATACTCCACACAATTTAAGATTTATAATATTGTATTTCAAGCTATCACAATTAAAAAAGAAAGTCAGATGTTTCACTGATATTGAATTGAACTTTCAGGGGACTTACTGTCAAAAGAGCAGGAAAACAATTTTTCAAAGGAAAATTTTTAGGCTGTGCAAGTAGTTTGAGGAAAGCGTGGCAGTAAAAAGAATGTCCTAGTTTTAAATTTTACACCGTTTGCTAAAATAATACCAAGTGGAGTATTAAATGTTAATCCTAACAATTTAACAAAAACATACAGCTTTTTTCAGCAACAATATCGTGTTTAGTAAAACTAAGGTTAAAGTTCAGGATAATATTTATCATTAGCCATATGGCCCACTGGTAGAGAGAATATTAACTACTGTTAAGTTTATAAAAAATGATTTTTAAAAACTGGAGTTATAATCATCTGCTAAAATTATGATAATTGAGTACATTTTCACTATTAATCACATGGCATTATACTGAGTCAAAACCACTTCATTCAAAAGATGCCTAAAAAAGAGAAGTTGGTTGTACTGCTAATGATTTACTATCAACCTAAAGGAATAAAATGCAAGATGGAAATCTTTTATGCTGTGTTTTCTAGCCCCTATTGTGATTAACCTAATGAGAAAACTACCACCATTGTCTCTGAGACAAAGGCATCAGGGGATTTTGCATTAATCTGAATAATGGATTCCAGATAACCTTTAAGGACCTCCCCCCAGGTCCAAAGAATCAGATCTTATTTTTGGCAGTCTGGGTCCAGGCTCCTCAGTTGTTAGCCCTCTGAAACAACCTCATCAAAATACTCTTTTGGCTTTTTAAGAACAAGGGCTCTGACATCTAACTGCTCCAGCTGTAATCCTGACCCCATCATATACTAGCAGTATGAGGAAATCATTTTTACCACCTCTGACCCTCAGTTCTTTCTGCTGTAATAGAAAGATAGTTATATTGTATACAGGGTTATTCTGAGAATTAAATGAGATAAGCTCTGAAAATACTCAGCACCATGTTTGGGAGGTTCTAGGGGCTTGATCGATGCTGAGCTCTTTTTGCTATCAGTATTTCTGTGGCCACCTATTATATTTTTACAACTTCTATTATGTGTGGCAGCATTCACAAGGTAGTTTTCAAGTTTCTAAGGCTGAGATGCATTCACTTAGCAATTGATGCAAATCACTTACCTCCCTGATTTCCACAGTCTAACATGAATTTCTATAAAAAATATTGGTGTCTGGTTTTCTGAATGGAGCAATAAAATCAGAAGCAGGAAGATGATGGAGCCTAAGTGTCAAGGCTCCTCTTTTACACAAGTCTTCCCAAAGCATTATACCTAATTTTCTATTTAGAATCTGCAATCCTTTTCTTAAAGAGGAGACCCCAAATTATATAAGCTCCAAGCCCCATAAAACCTGGATCCATCCTTAAACCTGGCCTGAGGATTTTAATAGTTGGAATGAGTAATCTTTAGATACTCTGTTAGCACAAAAGACATCATGTGAAATATGCCAATACTGAAAAAGAGATGTTATGCCATCGATAAAAATATTTTTCCTGTTCTGAGGAGTAGATGGAGGGGGAATGATAATAAGTTCCAACGTGACTTTGCCACTGACATATAATATACCTTTAGGCTCATTATCCATCTTAGAACTTAAGGATAGTAACAAATTTCAGATTCAGCTTTTCTTAGCAAAATTGGGGTTCTATATTTGAAACCACTGTTTCTTTTCCCTGTCCATAGCACCACCTGCCAGGCACTCTTTAAGACATGAGGACAGGCAAAAATATCTAACCTCATAGAGCCAACATTCTACACACATGGCAAGCGTCTGTCCATCAGCAGCCAAGTACCACGCGGCCCAGACTTGTGGCTGCTGACGAAAGGCATGTGCCTCTCCCATGGGCACAGTTCTTCCACTGGAGCACTGCCTCAGCATCCCTACAGGGTGTGTCTATGCTTTGGGCACCCAACGTGTGTCACCCTGGGGAGCACTCTCCAGTGCCCTGGAGTTGCCTTTCCCCATCAGCTCTCAAGCATTTTGTGATCACATTTTGGACCTTCTCAAAATCACCTATTTTTGGCTCTTGATGCTATGGCATTACGTACTGTCTTCAGCATGACATTGACTGGTATGAAAATTTCTTGTGTGTGCCCACGGAAAAAAAGAATTAAAATAAATTTTAGAAACTAGATTCTACCTCCAAATCCATAAAATAAGGAAAAATTCAAATAACAGGTGTTTCTGAACTCAATTCCTGAACATCTTTAAAGTGACATGCCATTCTCCTGTGACTGTACAAATACACACACACACACACACACACATATACACACACACACACGGGCAACTCCATGGCCACTGACAAACACAGATAACTCACCAAGGAGCCTGCAAAGTGGAGATGCCCATGTGAGCAACAGCTCAACTGTAAATCAGCCAATATGGAGTGGCTGCTTTGTGACTTGCTTTGGGCTCATGCTTGAAAACAGCGTCTTTGAATTCATAGTATATACACGTCACTCATACATTTCCAATCGTACTATGGTACCAACTGGTACCAGGTTAGGCCTGGTGTTTACTCCTGTTTTGGCTGCTCTTAAGGATGATTCTCTAATACTCTGAAATGTCTCTCACCCCATGCCTTTATTCTAAAGCAAATCATTCCAAATTATCCTTTAAATGTGAAAATTACTCTGCCATTCTCAAGAGATGTGATATACCAGTCAGATGCAATACTGATTAAACCCCATTTCCCCAGTGGGTAAGGTTTCTCTACTCAACGCCACCACCATAGCCAAGATTTCTAGTGTTCGGGAAGACAGAATGTCAGACAAAACACCTGAAAGATGCTCTAGAGAAAGCACAGGAGACCCCAGTTACACAGAAGAAACAGAATCAGAAAGAAAAACAAAACAAGTCAATGCTATATATGGCATATAAACAATGTCACATATAAACAACGTCACATACAATGTGACAGAAATTCTTTTACCATTAATTCCCACAACAACTAGAAATTACTATGTAAACCCCTTTTACAAGGGAGGAAACTGACTTGCTTAAGGCACTGTGATCTGCCTATTTTACAAAAACAGAACCCTAAGGCTTCAACTTAGAAACTTTTAGAGGATGCAATTTAAGTAGTAATATATTCCTGGAGGCAAAGATTTGAGAGTGGCCTTGAAGAATGACTCTAGCCTGTAATTTTGTTAAAATTTGCTTAAGAAAAAATTTCTTCATACTCTTGAAAAGCAGAAACTTATGTAAGATGCTGTACTAAAATGTATCCGTAAAAATCACATTCAGAGGTTTGGGTAATAATGTCACATTTCTGTCCTGATCCTGGAAGATCAGGCGACTGCCAAAACCCAATCTGAGCAGTTTAATGGGTAAATGTCTCCTGTCTCTAATCTTCCAGAATTTCAATTCCATTTTCCCCATATGAAGCTGTCTTATTTCCCATATTTTGTACTCAATTGGAATAACCACAGAAACCTGACTTTTGTCTGATCTGAATTTAATCTTGTATAGTAATCATAAACCACCATCTATCATCACGTTAAATAATTTACTATTAACTAAAATAGTCTCAAGCATGTATCGATATGAACGTAAACGTCCTATTCATGAAGTATGTTGTCTTTTCTCAAAAAAGATAAAGTACAACTATATTCAGAGGCCTGACTTCGAATTTAAGTTCCCAGTCTGGTTACCCAAACTATTTATTTGGCAGGATTTTGTATGTATGCCAATGCTCCAATACAAGCCGGTATTTGTTTGGTCAAGGCCTGGAAAACACGTCCCAAGACCCTGCATGGAAAGATTTACAGTTAACCAATAACATTTCGAGGTTCATTTTAAGTCGGATGCTGCTGTGAGAATACTTACAAGGTTCAAGACTGCAAGAGGGTGTCTCTAGAAAGGTACACCTCTTCCTGCTGGGCTGCACGACCCGGAACTCGGCAGGCTCGCCGGCGGCAGTGCCACACTCCGATCCCCAAACGGGAAGAATCCCGTCCCGGGCACAGAACTAAGCGCCGCAAATTCGGATGCAGGACGTCTAGCCCGCTGACACTCCCATTAACTGCAGCTCTTCCCCGGGCTACCGCAGTTGTAAACAGGAGGCTGTTTCCCCAATCGAAAGCCTCTTCACCCTCCCACTTTGGCCGGGGTAGGACAGAGAACCCCTCTCCCACCAACAGGCTCGGGAAGGCGCTGCTACGTCCCTTCCGAGTAAAGCGGAGGCCAGCCCCAGCAACGCTCCCGTGAGCCCGGCGGGGGCTTTGCTGGCTTGGCCGTGAGGTTGTGAGGTCGCCCCCACCTGCTCGCTCGCTCCCCGCACACGGCTCTCCCGGACCGTCAAGTCGGAGCTCGGGGCGGCTGGGAAGCAGCCCCGCGATCAGCGGTACTCACCCGTCAGGAGCCGGCCGCCCGGCAGCCATCTTAAGACCCCGCCAACACCGCGCCTTCCCATTGGCTCCGGCATCTCAGCCAATGGACTGAGGCTGTTCTGGCCTCGGGGTCGTCATGGCAACCGGCCGCGCTCAGCTCCGCTTTCAGCGGCAAATTCGTTTCTTTATGTTTCTTTTCTCTCACCGTTTCTCCCTTTCTTCTGGACGTTTTTAAAGGCTTTGTTCTTTTCCCCATTCCCTGCTGCTCGCTGGTGTTGGCGATGAGGAAAGTGCTGGCTTAGACCTTGAATTGAATTCATTCCCCCCAAGGAGGCAGGTCCGCTCTAGATGCTCTCTAGGCTCTTCTGGGGACATTTCCATTCATTCACCCTTTCCCCCCTCCCTCCCTCTTTCCTTCCTTCCTTCCTTCTTTCCTTCTGTACAAATTTATTGAGCAGGCATCCTGCCAGCGTCTGCTTAGCGGAAAACAGTCCGGACTCCTGCTCTCCTGGTGCTTACCATCTGCTACACTGACCAGATGTGTGGCCTTGACTAAAAGCTTATTGAGCCCCTTTTCCCTGACAACCACTGGTTCAGACCCCGAGGAGGGGTTTGGAGAAGCATAGAAAATAAGAAAAAAAGGGGGGGAAGTGCTATGAAGACTATAAAGCAGAATAATGTGATAGCGATGAGAGTGCGGGCTATTTTAGAAATGCTTCCGCTTTCTGAAATAGCGCTCTGTAATAATAAGACTATTTTCCTATTTTCGTGAGGATGATCAAAGAAAATACACATAGAATCCTCACACATTACCTAGCCCACAGTAATTTTAAGTCTCAGCTACTTGTTACTGTTGTTAACATTATTTATAATGCCTTTCTTTGAAGCATTCTAAAAATGTATAAGAATTTTGCATTGCACTCTAATATATCATGATTTAGTGTAAACAGATATTTAAGCTTATTAGGCAACTATCCATTACCCCCCCCCCCCAGTCTCCCAGACGGATATACCAGGTTTATGGCGTAGTTTTCTGTAACCCCAGAATCATCATAAAACCTGAATTGACAAGCTTGGGTCGCTCAAGTCCTTCTCCTGCTGACCTCTGATTCTGGAATAGAAGCAGGTCTGAGTGATTTCAGTATCTGTGTGAAACGCTCGTGGCCAATTGTGTACAGGTCTCAATAGCGTTTTCCCCCAATCCAAATCTTTAACAAGTCAGGCAGTTAAAGAAACGATGTGTATAAAAGTGTTGCTATGGCCGTTGCGTTTGGGCCTCTTAATTACTGTCTTAGTCCGCTTGGGTTACCATAACAAAATTCCACGGGCCGGGTGGCTTAAACAACAGAAATTAATTTCACACAGTTCTAAAGACTGGAAAGTCTAAGATCAAGGTGCTGGCAGGTATGTTTCATTCAGGAGTCTCTTCCTTGGCTTGTAGGGAGCAGTCATCTTGCTGTGTGTTCACAGGATCTCTTCCTGTTGTGTTTGTAGAGAAAGAACACATGTGTGCACAAGGAGGAAGCTATGTGGTGCCTCTTCTTATAAGGACACTAATCCTAGAGGATCAGGGTCCCACCCTTATGACTTCATTTAACCTTAATTAATTCCTTAGAGCCCCCATGTCCAAATGTAGGCACAGTGGGGTTAGAGTTTCAACACAGCAGTTTGGGGGTACATAAACATTCGGTTCATAACAAATGCTGTTGGTGGAAGTGTGACCAGAGTGGAGAAAGAGAGCACAGAGGGGGAAGAACTGAGACACAGGGTAGGACGGAAGTGATGTTGACCTGTTTAAAAACTGTTTCTGCACATATTCCATCAGAGTACTCATTGCATATAAATATATAAAGGACAGAGGAGGAACATAATTACAATTCATCCAAAGACCCACAAATACCAGATTTCATATTAAAGTTTTTAGAAAGTCCTACTCCAAAAATATGTATTTTAAAATTTTAAATTTGAGAATTCTCAAATGTCTGATTGCTTACTCTGTCACATTATTGGATCCTATAATAAATGTAAATAAATGCAAATAGCTCAAACTTTTCTTCTGGTTCTGGTTGTAAAACTTCCAGTCTCCAAATATCATTGTTTTGCCAGTTTTCTGGGGGGAAATGTCAGTCATTTGATTTATTTTAATCAATAAATTTACCTCTCCTCCAGCAAATTCCTGCCCTGGAAACCTGCCAAACCATGCATTTTGTGAATGAAATACTTGTATTTGTGAGATTTCTATGAAACATAGAATTATTGAATGCCTTTTACTAACTCACAGTAACTGTGATGCAGCTAGTGAACTGGGCCTGAATTGTGTTGCATCTGGCACTAATTTCAAACATGTACGTTTCATTTAAATTCTCAAACATATCTTAAAAATCATAAAGTAGTTTTTCTTTGCCAAGAAATATTATAGTTTATGAAGAGTTTCCCCCCATATTTAGTAATTCTTTTTCTTAGTGTGGAGATTACAAGTCACACTTATGTTATAAAAGATTAATTGTGGAGGTCTTTCTTGGTAGCTGTTAAATCTCTGATTGATGAAAATTTCCCCAAATATAATGAAATCCCTTAAATATTTCTCAGCTTGGAAAACTGAATATGACTTTGTTGAACATATAACAAATGTCCTTCTTGCTGAAACTGAGAAAGAGAATAATTTCCATCTGTACAAAATGCTTCATGTTCTGCATTGAAGAAAAAGTAGTCTAGTGACTTAACGCAAAAGAATAGAAACAAGGGAGTTCTGAATTTTAGGAAACGTGTGATAATTTCTCCACCTGAATTTGTTTTCTAAATTTGCAAACTGAAGCATCTATAAACACTGCTAGCCTTCCAAGAATATGTTGAACAACTAACACTATGACATCAGCAAGAGTTAACATTTGGGGAAACAAAATGTCGGTAATAAAGGATGTTGCTGAAGAAAAGCACTTTTTATTTATTGGTCATGTCTGGTACTTTAAACTTCTTCAGTTCCAATAGGTTGTACGTAGGAAGAGGGGGGGCAGGAGAGGAAGGCTTTTAGAGCATTTCTGTATGCTAGGTATTTTGCAACTGATAGCACGTAATTTCGGGAGGTAGTTACTATTGTATCCATTTTACAGACAAGGAAATTAAGGCTTCACGGGTTTAAGACACTTGCCTAATGTGACACAGCTAGTAGCATGGAAAACCGGGGTGGGAAGAGTCACTGGACTCTGAAGCTTATGCTCTTTTCATTGTCACACACTGCCCCTTTTAAGGTGAAGTTCCTAATGAATCCCAGCTTAGTACAGTCAGCAAAGTATGGACATCACTGCTACCGAGGGGGATGTGTACTTGGTGGGAGCTTATGAAAAGAGAGGCTTCAGGAGCAAAATGTGTCTTCTCTTTCCATCCCCCTTTGTGCATAGCAAGTGATCAAATCCCATTAGAGGCATTCTCTTCATCATTTCTGGTTTGCTACATTGAAGTCTATAGTTGTCTCCCTTTCTCTAATACCTTCATCTTCCAAAACAGCCCACTCCCTGATTAATCTCTCTAAATGAAGGAACATGTGTGAAACTTTTAACACAGAACCTAGCATGTAGTCCGTCGTTGTTTACTACCATAAATATTAGCTTCCTTCCTTTACACATAAAAACTAAGGAGTGAGCGTGTGTGTGTGTGTGTGTGTGTGTGTGTGTGTGTGTCGGAGGGAGGAGGACTAACCAGGCAGAACACAGAGGATTTTTAGGGTAATGAAAATATGCTGTATGATGCCATAATAACAGATACATGTCACTATACATTTGTCCAAAATCTTGGAGTATATAACACAGAGTGAACTGCAGTGTAAAGTATGGACTTTGGGTGATGATGATGTATCAATGTAAGTTTATCAATTATAACAAATGTACCACTCCGTGGGGGATATGGAGCATGGGGGAGGCGATGCATGTGTGGAAGACAATGAATATGTGGAAGAATCTCTGTACCCTTCCCTCAATTTTGCTGTGAACCCGCAACTGCTCTAAAAAAATTCAGTCTTTTAACAATCAAAAGAACAATAGTTCATTACTGATGAAATCAGTATATGAAATCCAAATTTTAGTACCCTAAATAAAGTTCTGTTGGAACAAATGCACCAAAAAATATAAGGAGTCCATAAATGTTGACAGATTACCAGATTAAGCTATCAACATCTCCGTGGTCCTTCCTATGTGCCCAGTGATAGCACTTGGTTAAGGTTCAAGGAGAATACGAATGAAGTATATGCATTGGCTGGTCAAGAAGTTTGTAGTCTGAGACATCTAATGTAATTATAAATTATACATGTTACACCATAAGTACTAAAATTGCGAGGTGCATGATGTAAGCAGAAACTATAGAAGTCCTGCAGAAAGGAAACGTAAGCTAGGTGGGATTCAGCACAGGCTAGTTCCTCTGACTGGGATAGCGTTCTCTTTCAAAGATTGATTGATTGATTGATTGATTGATGTATTTACTTATTTGTTTGAGAGACAGAGAGAGACCATGGTGGGGGGGGCAGAGGGAGATGGAGAGAGAGTCTTAAGCAGACTCTGCACTGAGTATGGAGCCTGACGTGGGGCTCGATCTCACAACCCTGAGATCACGACCTGAGCCCAAACCAAGAGCTGGACGCTTAACCGACTGCACCACCCAGGTGCCACCCTTTCTCTTTTATACCTGTGGAACATTTTCTCATCCTTCAAAACCGAGATCAAATATTACCTCTTAAGTTAAACCTTCCCTGACTCATGCAGTTCATGCTCTTCTTCTCTATGTCTTCATAATACATGATACCCAGCACAACTAGGGCTTTATTCCATTGAGATACCATTACTCACCATCAGTCAGTCTGCCTGGATAGATCGTGAGCTCCTTTGAAGGCACAGCCCTTGTCAAGTAGTAAGCGCTCAGTAAATGTTTGCGGAGAGGATGGGTGGGTGACAGAAGTGAAAATGTCAATGCATCGAATGAAGGGAAATGGGGAAGGTGACATAGGAGAATCACATGAACCGATGCAGAGAGGCGAGAATGCTGTGGTTTAGGTAAAACATAAAACCAGGTGGGGTCAGACTATGGGAGCCTTCTGCCAGGCAAACAGACAAGTTCTGCCTTAATACAGTGAAGGAGAAAGAATTCTGGCCAAGGGTATGATGATGTAGATTCTCCAGGGAAATTAATATGACAGTCTTGTAAATAGGAAAGATGAATTTGGAGGTAGTTGAGCCAACATGAAAGGCACGCAGCTGGAAGACCATGATGGAATAAGTGGTCAGCATCTGGACAAAGGCAATGGTCATGGAGGATGGGGGCATATTAAGCATCAAGTCTAATATTTTCCCCATTCATCCATTCACTCATTCATTCATATCCTTTCATTCTTGCTTGCACATCTCTGACCTTATTTTTGCTCCCTGCTTTCCACCAATTCATATTCCGCCTTCAGTTTTATAAATTCAACCCAACTTTCAGGGATACCTCCCTTTACTATGAACTATGAACTCCCATCAAATAATTTTAATTAAATCAGTCTTCCAAATACCCTCCAGAAACAGCCTGTTGTATGCCACTTTGCTTCCTTTCCACCTTCTGCACCACACCCTCAATTTACTCCTAGGAATAACTCTAAAACTAAATAAATAAAATCTTAAAAAAAAAAAAAAAAAAAGAATAACAAAGCTGTTCCAGGAGAGTACTGGTTGTGTAGGTGGCCTCCTAGTGGTCTGCTTCCAGAGCGACCCAACACATTTTCCTCTTGGTGCAGAGAAGGTAAAAAGTGATCTCTGCTTCTCCTTTGATCCTTACAGTTCAGAATCTGGAAATTCCATGTCAACTGATCTCCTCCTCACAGATACAGGTACCCCACCTAGAAACCTCTTTCCAGTTTTAGCCTAGGAACTGTGGTGTCTTGTTCTCCAACATCTTTTTTGCGACCTATTAAGCACCACTACCCACCACACTAATCCCAACTGTCAAGCACAAGATGATGTGCTTGCAAAGAAAAAGAAAGCTGTAAGTTTAAAGTGAAATAACTAAATAAGGAACTAGCACCTCACCTGAATGTGTCTAAAAGAACTCTTTAGAATGTCTTCCAAAGTTTCCACCAATCAGAGTAAGGGAGAGTCGTTTCTTATTTGGCATATCATTTAATTATTTTGTTCGATTTTATTGCAATGTGGCATTATCTTCTGAGGCCCGGGAATCTGGTCAGCATTTAGGATACTGTCTCCAATGAAATAATGATTCTGAGTTTCCCGTAATTCTTTGGAAATAAGTACTTGAAACTATGTATTTGCTAAACTGAGGACATCCTGAATGATCTGCCTCGTACAATCTTACCCTTGCAAGGTTCCATCTTGGAAATTGTTTTGAAGTGCTTTCTATTTTGAAACTTTGGCTGAGTTTGTCTATCTTATTCTAGTTACGAAAAGCACAGTCCACTCTGTGGTCTCGAACAATAGACATTTGCTCAGTGATCCAACCTAACCTGGTACTCGGCCACACAGACCTTGCCACACTGCCTCCAGGCTTGAGTATCCCTAGGGGAATGCCATCCCTCTCCCCCGCTCACTTCCTACGTCCTTTCTAGAACGTCACTTTCATTTACATATTGGCTTTTTGTGTTTACCTCTTTGTCTTATACTTTAGTGGTCACTCTAAGAATTACAGTCTCCATCCTTAACATTTCACAGATTACTTAAGGCTAATAGTTTAACAGTTCATACAAAATGGAGAAATCTTGAAACTGTACAAGCCCATTTACTGTTCTTGACACATGTCACATGTATTAAATCTACATATATTGTAAATGCCACAATACAGTGTTCTGTTTTGCTTTAAATCATATATGTATTTTCAAAGAATAAAGAGCAGGGGCACCTGGGCAGCTCAGTCAGTTAGGTGTCTGCCTTCGGCTCAGGTCATGATCCCAGGGTCCTGGGATTGAGCCCCGTGTTGGGCTTTCTGCTCAGAGGGGAGCCTGCTTCTCCCTCTCCCTCTCCATCTGCCACTGCCCCTGCTTGTGTCTTCTCTCTGTCAAATAAATAAATTCTTAAGAAATTTTTTAAATAAAAGAATAAAGAGCAAAAAACTAGTCTTTTACATTTACCCACATGTTTACTATTTCCAATATTCTTCATCTCATCCTCTGGCCCTGAGTTTAATCTGCTTCCCTTTACCTTTATTCTAAAGAATTTCCTTTAGTATGTCCTATAGTGTAGTTTTGCTGGCGCTGAATTTTCTTAATTTTCTTTTATCTGAAAATATCTTTATTTCACCTACATTCTTTTTTTAAAATTTAATTACTTGAGAGAGAGAGTGCACTCAGTAGGGAGGGGCAGAGGGAGAGGAAGAGAGAGAATCTCAAGCAGACTCCCCGCTGAGCACAGAGCCCTACTCAGGGCTCTATCTCAGGACTCTGAGATCAAAGTCGAACGGAACCCAACAGCTGGATGCTTAATTCACTGTGGCATCCAGGCGCCCTGTCCATTCTTTTTTTTTTTTTTTTAAGGTCAGGTTCATTGAGGTAGAATTTACCACAATAATATTCACCCCTTATAGTGCACAATCTGTGAGCGTATACAAGATGCATATAATCATGTAACCACTGCCACAATCAATATACAGAATACTGCCATCACTCCAAGCTCCCTTACGCCCCTTGGCAGGAAACCACCCTCCCACCCTCGGTCCTGGAAACCACTGAGATGTTGTCTGTCCTCATAGTTTTGCCTTTTCCAGAATGAAGTCATGTAAGTGAAATCAGAGAGTGCGTAGTCTTTTGAGTCTGGCCTATTTCATGTACTATTAGGAATTTGAGGATCGTTCATTTGAATACATCAGCACTCTGTTCCTTTGTATTGCTGAGTAGCATTTCATTGTGTAGCCAGAACAGATTTGTTTATTCATTCACCAGATGAGGGATATTTGGATTTTTTTTCCATCTTTAGCAATTATGAATAATCACAAAGATGCTAAAACACTCACATATAGGTTCTTGTGTGAGCAAAGGTTTCCATTTGTCGTAAATCAATACCTAGGAAGGGGATTGCTGGATTGTATGGTAAGATTAAGTCTAACTATATAAAAAACTGCCAGTTGTTTTCCGAAGTGTTTGTACCATTGTCCATTCCCATCAACAATGTATAGAAGTTCCAGTTGTTCCACCAGGGACTCTAAAAAGAACGTAGCCACTCAAATAGGTTTATAGTGGCATCTCATTGTGGTATTAATTTTAATTTCCCTAATGATTCGTGATGTCTGGTGACTTGTGGTTCGGTTTTCCTAACAGTGTCTTTTAAAGAGCAAAAGTTTTCAATTTTAAAATAGTTCACTTTATTGATATTTTCTTTCATGTTTTGTGTTTTTTGTGTTATGTCTAAGAAATATTTGCCTTACCCAAGGTCACAAAGATATTTCTCCTCTGTTTTATTCTAGACACTTGTACAATTTTAGATTTTAGATCGATGATCCATTTTAAGTTAATTATGTATATGGTCCAAAATATAAATCAAGGTTGATTTCTGGGCAATTTTTTGAAACTACTTCATCCACTGAATTGCCTTTGCACCTTTTTTGAAAATCAAATTAATCACATTTATGGACACCTATGTTCTGGACTCTCAATTCTGTCTAATTGTTCTACACGCATATACTTTTTCTAATAACACATTCTCTTAATAACAGTGGCTTTACAGTGAGTTTTGAAATTGGGTAAGGTGAGTCTTCCAACCATATTCTTTTTTTCCTCAAAATTGTTTTGGCTAGGGGCGCCTGGGTGGCACGGCGGTTAAGTGTCTGTCTTCGGCTCAGGGCATGATCCCGGCATTATGGGATCGAGCCCCACATCAGGCTCCTCTGCTGGGAGCCTGCTTCTTCCTCTCCCACTCCCCCTGCTTGTTCCCTCTCTCGCTGGCTGTCTTTCTCTGTCAAATAAATAAATCTTTTAAAAAACATTGTTTTGGCTATTTTAGTTGTCCGTTTTTTCATACAAGTTTTAGAATTAGTTTTTCAACTTTTATTAAAAACATATATACTGCCGAGGTTTTGATCAGGAATGCATTGAATCCATAGATCAATCTGGAGAGAACTGACATCCTAACATTACTGAGTCTTCAAACTCATGAGCAATTTATCTCCTGATTTATTTAGGTTTTCTTTAATTTCTCTCATGAATATTTTGTGATTTTTCAGCCTGTAAGTCATGTACATAGTTCCGATTTTGTCCAAGTGTTTCAAGGTTTTTGTGCTATATTGTACAGGGTACTGTTTCTAATTTCAATTTGTAACTGTTCATTTCTATTGAATAGAAATGCAATTTTAAAATTTTGATCACGCACTTGAAAAGAATGCAGATTTTGCTGTTGTGTGGCTTGTTCCATAAAAGTCCACTAGATCAAGTTAGTGGATAGTGATGCTTAGGTTTTCTACTTCCTTACTGATTTTCTGTCTACTTATTCAATTGATTATCAAAGAGGAATGTTGAAACCTCCAACTGTTATTGTGGATATATCTATTTCTCCTTTCATTTTTATCAGTTTGCTTCTGGTATTTGAAGCTAGTTTTAGGTGCATATATGAGGTTTTTTTTTTTTAAGATTTTATTTATTTATTTGACAGAGAGAGAGACAGCCAGCGAGAGAGGGAACACAAGCAGGGGGAGTGGGAGAGGAAGAAGCAGGCTCATAGCGGAGGAGCCTGATGCGGGGCTCGATCCCACAACGCCGGGATCACGCCCTGAGCCGAAGGCAGATGCCTAACCGCTGTGCCACCCAGGCGCCCCCATATATGCGTTTTTTATTACTTCTTTGTGATTTGACCTCTTTGTCATTGTGTAACTGCTATCTTTATTCTTGGCAAAATTCTTCATTATGAAGTCTACTTTGTTTGACATTTATATTAGCCACTCTAGTTTTTTTTTAGTAGTATTTTCATGGCATCTTTTGCCATTATTTCATTCTTAAAACATGGATGCCTTTACCTTTAAAGTGTGTTTCTTATAGACAATATATACTTGGGCCTTCTTCATCCAATCAATCTCTGTCTTTTAATTGTAATTGGAGTATTTGTATTTAATGTAATTATTCACATGGTCAGATTTAAATCTATTATATTTCTAGTTATGTTCTATTTGTTCCACATTCTCTTTGTTCCTTACTTCTCTGTTCTTTATTCAAGTGAGGCAGTGCTCACCTCTCCCTAATGGGTTCTGTCATTCCTTGGGTCTCCAGCTACTTGTTTGCCCTGAAAACTCAGTCTCCTGAGCACTTTCTTATTTTTATGGTAAAAATGATGTTCTTCCCAGCTTTCTACATGGTAGGTGGAAGTAGCATTCATTTTCAGTTTTAAAGGATCTTTTTTGCTAGATTTTTTTCTTTCATTATTTTGAAAAATGTTGTTCCACTGCTTTTAGCTTCTGTTGTTTCTGATAAGAGGTTAGAGGTCCATCAACTTATTGTTCCCCAGTGTGAAATGTGTCACTTTTCTCAGCTGCTTGCAAGATTGTCTCTTTATCTTTGGTTTTCAACAGTTTGACTATAATATTTCTAGATGTGCAGTTTATATTTTGCATATTTTGCTTGGAGCTGGCTGAACTTCTTGAACTAGAAAATTGGTATCTTTAACCAAATTTGGAGAGGTTTCAGCCATTATTTCTTCAACTGGTCTTTTTGCCTCCATTTTCTCATTCCACTCTTCATTTTGTTATTGGTCTACAGGACCCTGAGGCTTTGATCATTTGTTACAATTTTTTCTCTGTTTTTCAGATTACATCATTTATAACGGTGTATCTTCAGGTCATCTGAGTCTCTTTTAAGTCATATCCATGCCATTGTTAAGCCATACAGCAAATTTTTAATTTTATATATTTTATTTTTCAGTTCCAAAATTTTTATTTATCTCTTGACTGATGCTTCCCATGTTTTCACTCACTATATTTTCCTTTTATTCCTTTAGCATAACTATTTTAAAATTCTTATTTCTTTATTCAAACATGGGTCATCCCAGCATTAGTTTCCACTGATTTTCTTTTCTTTTGAAATGGCTCACATTTTCCCATTTCTTTATATAATAAGGAATTTTGGATTTTATCCTGGAAACTGTGCATGATATGTTGCAGAAACTCTAGCTTATATTATGTGCCTCCAAAGAACACCATTTTTTTTTTTTTAAACTGGCAGTTCAATGGCTGAGTCCGGAGTACAAGCTCCAGCTCCCCATGGTAGGTGGAAGCCCAAACACAAGTTCACTTATTTTAGGTTAGCTGGGCTGCTTGGAGTCTGCCTTTCACTTGCATAGGTCAAGGGTCATCCAGAGATTTCGGCATAGGTTATACGTAGAATTTAGGCTCACCTTCTCTCTCTTTTCTTTTCAAGATTCCCTTTTACTTTTTAATAGCTATGGTCAACACAAACCCTTTTCCCAGTAGACCAGATTTCTGTTCAATATCTAAGCTCCCTACACAGTGCTGACTATGGCCTCCCCTCAGGATAAGAACTGTAAAACAAACTTAAACTTCTCCTGACATCCTTTTCTTCCAAGTAACCAATCTCTCCAGTATGACTGCTTTCGTTCACTCTCTAGTGCCTTCAAGAAGTTCTCTTGCTTGTTCCAGAGTCTTGAGTTATTATCAGTGGAAAGATTGGTCAGACAGAGCTTACTTGGCCATGACTGGAAGTGGAAGCATTTCTAATTCAGATAGGTGCCTATGTTCTTAAACATCCTTGTGTTTTTCATGGGTTCTTACTATTGTTGTTAGAATTCATTCATTTTAGGTTATAGTCTTTAAGATCAAAGACTGATACTCTTTATTTGGCACCACCTCAACTGTCGCATGCCCTACAGTGCTACACACTGGGCCCTTGGTAAATAGCTAAATGATGAATAATGAATACACATAGCATAAATTTTTCCTTACCTATACAGAATACATTCAGAATGTAACAAAATATATTCTTGTTGAGAAAAATTCTTCTATCCAGGAACATTTAGTTAATAATTACTATTTTTTTAATAAAAATTGCCATTGGAACTGAAAGAAAACACTGAAATTTCTTTCAAAAACACAGAACCCCACTTTCTTGTAAGATGGAGTTTTAATTTAATTTATCCAACACTGATTTAATATCTATTAGATGCAAAGCACTGTGGGAAATACTAACTGTTTTAGGATAAAAGGGAAGGATAATTACATATGACAGATAAGACGTGGTCCCTGCCATCCAAGAATCCAAAAGCTAGTGGGGAGACAGACAGATGTAAATAACCTTAATATAAAGCAGACAATGGTAAGTGCTGTTTTTGAGATTAGAACAAAGTGTTATATTGCAGTGAGTAGGAGACAATAAAATCAGATAGGTATGGCAGCAGAGTTTCTTGGGAAAGGAAGACTACCAGCTGGTCTTTGGAGGGTGTAAAGAACTTAATAGGTGTATCTGATAGGGAAATTCACTTTAGGGAAATTTAGGTCATGCTCAGGGAAGAGTAACATGGTTTAAGAGTAAGACTTTGGACTTTGCAGTCACAAAGATACATGCAACTAGGTTCAACGTCTTAAACTTCTTAAACCTAAACCCATTTCATCATCAGAAAAAAACGGGAAAGTTGAGTGAAGATCAAACCATGGAGAGCCTTAAAGACGGGCTGACGGAGGTTTACAGGCTGTCATGGGGAAGCCAGTGACCAGGCGGCACAATGACCTAGGTGACAAGTACCGGCAACAGCACTGAACCCGGAAACAAAAACCAAGTTTCCTGTTTCAAGAAAAGTATGAAAAAGAGGTTACAAGCATAAAGGATTTGGCAACAGATTTTATGCAAGAAAGAAGTGAAACTCAGCTTTAATGGAAACAGCCAGAACCAGATTGTAGATGACAGTTATTATGTCAGTATGGTTTATGCTTTGGTTTCTTTGTTGCTGATATGAAGGCAATTACCTGACATATTATATTTAAATATAATCATAAATGGTAATGGAACTCTGAAGATGCTGGGACAAAAAATAATTTTTTAGAAGTGTTTGAACTTTTCCCCCAACAGGATTTTTAAAAATTTATTCACTTACTTATTTATTTATTTACTCATCTATTTATTTATTTTTAGTTCCAATATTATTCTTATGTATGTGGGAATTGGTCGAGTGGGAAGACCTGGGGTTTTTTAGATCTTTATATCAAAGCACGCAGTTATAAACTGGTCAATTTCACCCCGGAATCTTTTCCTCTTTTCACTTACGCTAGATGCTCAAGAGAGGAGCCCTCTCTCTGTTCCTTTTAATTGTTTTACTCCGATTCTGTCACTACTTTTATATTCTTATCCTTGTACTGCAATTATGTGTGGCATTGTGAAAATTCGTCATATAAAATTAAAATTGATTTTCCTTTGACTATAGCAGTTTCGGTATCCCTTTGATTGTTTGAAGAATGCGTCCTGAGAGGCAGAGAAAAACTTGCACAAGAAGTTACAAAAGGCAGGAATTCCCTCACAGAAAAAGTAGCAGGTCTTTCTTTTGGGAGTTTCAGCAAGTGGTGTCAGCTGCAGAGAAGTGACCATTGGACTCCAAGTTTTCTAGTTTTTCAGTTAAAAAGAAACTCAAGGAACTTTCTCCACAATTTTACTTCAAACAGAACTTCTTTTTTTTTTTTTTAAAGATTATTTATTTATTTATTCGACAGAGATAGAGACAGCCAGCGAGAGAGGGAACACAAGCAGGGGGAGTGGGAGAGGAAGAAGCAGGCTCATAGCAGAGGAGCCTGATGTGGGGCTCGATCCCATAACGCCGGGATCATGCCCTGAGCCGAAGGCAGACGCTTCACCTCTGTGCCACCCAGGCACCCCTCAAACAGAACTTCTATATTTTCTTTTTTCTACTTTTTTGTTTGTTGAAGTCTCATTAACATATACTTCATCCTTTCCCGTATATTAAAGCTTTCTTCATAATAACAACCTACTCACTTAGCACCTCCTTAGTATTGCAATGGGATGTTTCCCCCAAATAATACTATTGTGGGTTTTGCTGCTGTTTATTTGTTTTGGATAGTGGGAAAATATTCATATAAAGGAAATGGTATTTATCGTTCACAAGCCTGTAAACTGTTACTATTTAAGGGCAAACGAGCTGCCACCATATTTAGTTAAGAGACTGTAAGAGTCAATTTAATACTTAGAAAACTGTGCTGTTGACTACAAATGTATGTACATCTTTTGCCTTTATTAGCATCAACAGCAATAATTCATTAACCTGTGTCTGCAAAATACCTTGTTAAGCACCACATATGTATTCTCTCGCTTAATATAACAAGACGAGATACTTGTATAATCTCTATTTTATACTAAAGGAAATTAAAGTTCAGAAAGGTTATGTGCCCACTATCACATAACAGAATCTAGATCCGAACCCAGGATCACCTCATTTCCAACCTCTTCTCTATGTTTACTTCTCTGCCACGTTGCCTCCTCCAGGAAGAAGAGGAGGCCAAAGAGAAAGGGGAGAAGAATATCTAAAAAAATGAACAGAGTATTTCCTAAATGACAGCACCATTCCAACCGCTTTTACACATAGTAACTAATTAAACATCACAGCAATCATACGAGAGAGATGTTACCCTCATTTTGTATGTGAGTAAACTATTCCCCAAAAAGAGAGTTAGTTGTCACATGGGCCAGGAAAGGAAGCAGATCTTCCCCATGGGGTTCAACAAGTCTACAAGTAAAATATCCCTAATCACCAAGAACTTTGATCTCAGTCTCATTATTTGATGGTCCCCAGGAACGTTTATCTGGTCTCTAAATATTTTTGCCAAGATTTGTCCCACTCAAGACGAAGATAATCTTGGGAGTGAAAACACAGGAAGCTTTATTGGTTAATTGCACTGCTTTGTGCCTGAAGGACGAGCTGGTGTCAGGAAGGTGGCTTTCACTGGGGAAGAAGGACTAGAGGGCTGCAGGAGGAAAGGGCGGGGCCAGGGGGACACTCCTGGGGAAGGTGGAGCCTCAGAACACCAACCTTGCCTACTACACGTTTTCCCAGGCTTGGTCTTGCTAAAGCCAAACTCACATTTGTGATTCATCAATGAGGTGAGACAATCAGGTGAACACACCGTGTTCCAAAGAAGATGCTGAATTAATGTGCATTTGGTTTTTATTAACTGAAGAACACACGACACTGAGTGTGAGATTAGATGTTAGGAGCTGTCTATCGGGCTCTGCTCAGGTATTGGGCAGGCTGCCCAATCTAGCAGTCATGTGACAGTTTCAGAGCTTTGAACGACGCATTAAATTGTTCCTCTAGGGGGATGCTCCTCCCATACTGAATGTCGCATGGGGTACGCCATCCTATCTGCTTGGGTGCGTAATGTGGTGAGCGACCCGATGGCAAAAAGAGAAGAGCAAACAGAGTGAGGAAGGGCTCAGATGGAGTCCTAGCCATGCTACACCCAGGTGTGATATTGAATTAAGTTAATCTGTGAGTATTTTCTTAACCGTGGACTAAAACATCTTGTTCTCAGGGAGTTGTTTTGACTTTTAAGCAGAGGATACTATAAAAGGGAGACTCTTATAAACTCTCCTGAAGCAAAACACTGTATTTGCTTTATGTAAATAGACTTCTCAAGGTAATCAATAATTAAGGAACCTCAAAATAAAATAATGTATGAAGCTCTGAATTTCTAACCAAAAAGCCTTCTAAAGATTTGCCTTTGGAAATGATCTGTATTTAGGGAGAAATTTTGAAAACACACCAGGAAGTCCCAATGCCACTGGGGACAATTAGGGCAAGAATGGAAAGGAAGCGTGCTTTGCTCTGGAGTCACATAGACCTGGGCACTGATGATTTTCTCACAGGCAGGTTGCTTAACCTCTTGGACCTTAGTTATTCTCATCTGTGAAACGGGACTAACAGCACCTGCTGTGCCCGCTTCCTCAACCGTCGTGAGGCTCAAGTATAGAGGCAGCAGCGAAAGAGGGATAGCAGCCATACCGGTAGGACACTCACACATACAAAATATGGTGCCCTCTGGCACAAGAACCAGCCTTCAGACTGTGCCTGACACTTCTGTGCCTTGCTGAACTGTTCATGGAAGGCTATTTTGGAAAGTGGTAGTCACCAAGAGCACCTTAGAGCTAAAGCCGGATAAGAACTTGCTTGAATGTTCTGTTGAGGAAAATGGGGTGGGAGAGGCGGAGGGCTCAGCACCTGAAACTCGAGGAACCACTCAACTTCACAGGGAGACAGCAAATAACATTCTTAAAATGGGTTAAGTCAGAGACAGGGGCAAATGGGACAGGCACCTGTCCTAGAACCTCTGATTGGAATGGGTTGAAAAGAAACGCGAGGAGACTAGTCCTGAGGGTACGTAAGTACCAAACTCACCTGTGAAAATAGACATGGACACTAGCTCTGGTTGTCACTGGGTGGTGGGACCACGGGTGGGAATGTGTGTGATTATTATTCTTTTGGTTTATACTTTCTAATTTTTCTATAACGAAAACATGTTATTTCTGCCACAAAAATGTTATTTATAGAAAAAGGAAATACAGATTTTAAATTTCCTATTATATGTTTAAAAAAAAAAACTAGATTTCCCCCCAATTACCAGACACATTATTTTATAGGTACCATCTGTGAAGATAGAAAATGTGCTTTTTGACCATCAGCAAGTGTTGATGGTACCTAACCAGTCGCTCGACTCTCTTTTGGTAGTTACGCCGTCCAAGTTACTACTCCACTTGGGGCACGTTCTGCTAAGAAGGGATTGGTTGTGTGGAAGGGTGTGGCACAAAGAACCCTCCGGAATATAGGCCACAGAGCTAATGAAGTGCCCCGAGGAAAGAAAGTCTTACCTATCAGCTATGAATTCTCCCCCCCACCCACGCCAGAGACCTGAGGGCACGTGACCTAGGAATGTGCATCCCAAGATAATACTACCTTCAGAGAACTCTACTTATAGGTAAGTAACTCTCCTTTATAGGAGGTATCTTTGTGTGGCAGACTGTTTATGGGAGCAATTTGAATTGAACTTTAAATGAAAAAGGCATATCTCTGTAAGTGGTAATAATTTTAGTCATCTCGCTGTGGCTAGGGGTTGTGGAATTCATTAGCACAGATTAACATATAAAGTGGGTGAGATATCTAATAGCAAACGGAGAGGTTTAGGGGCCTTAATTCATCACTGAATGAACAGCGTGTACAGTATTAGGGACTATGAAATTTTTAATTTACACAAAGTGTCCAAGAATATAGGGAATAAATTTAAACCCAAAACAGATAATGGAGCTATGCCCTGCCTGGCTGGCAAGTTGAATTGTTTTTACACTAAGTGAAGAAAGCTAATTATCCCAAGCACAAGGAGACTGCTAAAAATAATAAGATTATAAGGAATAATTTGCTGATATAATTACAACAAAATTGGGTACACACAATCGTCAGATACATGTATTGCTTGACCTGGGTGAGAAAGTGAAATAAATCCTTCTTCTATAGCCTTCGTAAATTTGTTTTTATCATCTCCAAGTGCTGTTTGCACAGGCAGCACAATTTGCATGTGTAATGTGGCTGTACAAATTGACAACAAGTAAATTATTCAAGGAAATAGGCTGGTCGCGGGTCTGAACTATCTCGCAAAGCCTATTCATTTTGAAGAATCACTGAGACGTGAAGCTCATACATCAACCGTTTTCTGACAATCCTCAGACTTATTGTCTCCTAAAATGTCATTATGGCTATTATTTATGAAGCTAATTCATTTATTAATATATATTTAACTCTGACTTGTCATGCACCTTAGCAGACATTCTGTGCACTGCATATTTTTGAATAGATGAAAGACTTTTGCATGCTTTAATGATTACTGTAAGCTGCTATAGATTTATAGAATGCAGCTTTATTATCTACTTGCATTAATACCTTTTTGTAACTTTTTTTTTGCTTAAGGCCATCAAATATAAATGGCAAATGACATATTCAAAAGATTGTATGGAATAAGATTTTCCAAGAGTTTGTTGAATTTTAGAACAAAATGGGTTATCTGTCAGTTAAGGCCTAATTCACCTAAAAAGAGGGGTAGACACCAATTATGTTGAATTTTCCTGAAAAATATAGGTGGCAGGTTTTCAAGAAAAAAGGAAAAGATGCATGATTCTTTGAGCTCTTTCCTTCTGAGAAGACAGCCCATCCTTTTATGTGCTGAGGTCAGACAACACTTCCCAAGAAAGCTGAATTTTAGGTGTCGCTTATTACCTGGGGTCTTGAACTGTGCGCTTTAAATTGTCTTTAATCAATAAATAGGTGTTGCAAGAATGAGTGAATAGATGAATGACCTCCAGGTTTTCTGATAATGCCATGAATGAAATCAGTAGGAACAAGCATCGACCTAGAATACTGTTTTATACATTTCTGCTTTCTGCGTTAGCACTTCCAACCTCTAGAGAATGCTCTGTGACTCCCACTATGATCTGGAAATAGACCATATGTATATGCAGTCAAAATACACAACACATGGTATTTTTATAGCATGCATAAGAATATATCCATGCTGGACATGTATTACTACTTTGGGTTGACACGGAATAAAGTCACGAGCATCTTCCATCATATGTGACCATGGCTACTCACGTGTGTATGCGTGTGCACATGTGTGTGTGTATGTGTGTGTGTGTTGGGGAGGAACTGAAGATGAAAAGGAAGAAAAACACAGTAGTTGGAGATATTCTTCTCTGAACGTGCTTCATGCTGACCATTTAAGTATTTGCCATTTTTGTTTAAACTTAACATTTCTACATTGGTGTAGGTAGAGATATAGAACTCTTACGGTACCGACCAGGAGGAAGGGCAGCATGGGTAAACTTAATACTACCGACAGATCTGAAATTACCGCAAACCAGACAGATGCTTCGTTTTAAAGATAAACATGATAAGAAGATAAAGAAAAATGCCATTAGCTGAGGATTGTGTTGACTGTATGGGCTTTAACACTGCCTCAAAATCACCAAAATTGTTAGATAATTGCGAGTTGTTAAAAAAATACTACATAATCTATGCAGACAGAAAATAGATTAGCGGTTGTCTGAGGCTCAGGTGAGGTGGAGAAAAGAAGGAGTGACTGAGAGTGAACACAGGATTTCTTTTTGGGGTGAGGAAAATGTTTTAAAATTGCACAAGTCTGTGAATTGACTAAAAACCACCGGGTTGTGCACTTTAGATGGGCAAACTGTGTGGCATGTAAATCAAATCGCACTAAAAGTGTTTCAAAACTACTGTTTGACATGTGCCCAAAGTAAATATTTTACCATATATAACCAACATCATGAACTGTAAGAGGAAGTACCCACGTAAAAGAGTGGCTCGCGAATGAAACTAAATGGAGACATAAAATCAGTAATCTATCCACGAAAGTGTGGGAAAGAGGTCTGCCTTTTAGAACTGCAGGCTTCAAGGAGAATGGTATTCACGTCGAGTCATCTGACCAGGGGGAAAGATTGCCTGCATCTCACAGGCTGACATAAGCCACCAAACGTAGTCCAGAAAAATCTTAAGTAAACGCGTAAGGCGATGCTATATTCCATTTAGAATGATTGTTTAAGACCAACAAAGCATCAAGGACCTACTTTTAAAAGTAATTTTCTTATCTTAAGCATTCTCTTAAAATATCCTGTTAGCTATGGAAACCAAACCACACGCACATATACAGAATGTCTTTCTAACTGCGTGACCCTGGCAGGGAAGGTTGATGACATTTTTATTAGTCCTATTCATCAAACGCTTAAAAGAAAAAAGTCTCACTTTTCCAGGAACCATAATATTTACCTATTTATACTTTTTAAAATTTCAGTAACTCCAACCCGTAACCCCCATAACCTTCGAAAAACAAGGAAAATGAAAATTAATAAATGTTCCCTGGTGTGCTATGAACCATTAATTGTACAGACTGAAAAGCTTTAGCCTAATAAGAAACATGCCTTCAGCAGAAATGTGAAAGTCATCTGTGATGCAGTCAATTTTCAATGAAGTTAAGACCTATAACCCAAGAATATTTTTGCTCACAAATTCTCGCAGATACCTGAGGAACTTTGAAAGGTGAACAACCCGAAGTACTGAAATGTTCTCAGCATGAATTAAATAATTCATCTCGAAAGTGGCCTGAAGATAGAGGCAATAGAATTTCTAGCGATAACAGATGATCAGAGATGGATTTGGCCCCTGCTCCAGGAAAGCACAGACATTTCACTAATCTAGCAATGAAATGATTTTATTAGCAAATTTTTGCAGAAGTGGTATTATAATATTAGGAATAAAGACATGTTAATAACATCATTGACCGTAAATCTCACCTAAGTTTTGAAAATCAGCTCTCGGTTTAGCTATAAAAGTCCTAAGCATAGGAGTAATCATTCAAATGAATACTTACTTTGTTCTTACTATGAATCAAGCCTGAGGTAGGCATTCTGAAAGATTCTGGGGGGATATAAAGATGACTAAAACACAGTCCTTGTCCCTAAGGAACTTAAAAGCATAAGAGGATTGTAATGTGTTCATAAAAATTTTGCCATTATTGTTTGAGTTATTTACAATGAGCAATGTCTTATTTTTGTAATTAGAACTGAGAGCATTAAGGTGGGGTTTCTAAAGGCATTTAAATGATATTGAATGAGGTTCAAAGTTTCATTGGTGTTCATAAGAGAGATCCTTCCCAAGGAAAATTTTCAAGGAAGGGTTAGCATGCAAGCTAGGCCTGGCAGGGTGGCCAGCATTCTGATAGCCTGAGTTGGAAAAGGCAATCCAGGTGGAAAAGATTGTGCAAAGTAAAGTTGGAAATAAAAGCAATATAAAGTAATGCGTTTTGGCTTCAGATGAGGGTGCATGGGGAGGAGAGAAAGATAGAAACTTATGTTGGGGCCGCATGATGGGAAGCCTCCACCATCACACTTGGGAATTCAGATTCAGTGTAAGGTCATGTGTGTAAGGTACTTAGCACACAGTACCGGGTGCATGATAAGTGCTCAGTATACACGAGCTATTATTATTATTGTCCAAGGTCTCCAAAGGAGCTGGGGTCGAGCAAGGGTTGACGGTCTCCTGGGTAGCCAGTTTAGTGTCCTTTCCATCTAGGTAGACTCTAGATGATTGCTCTTCAAAGTGTAGGTCCAGATAGGGGTGCAACCCACTTTCAGACGGCCCCTGACCCATTTCCACCCCACACTCCTCACATCCTTGAGAGGCATGTAGTGGCCAGTCAGAAAGGTCATTTAGGCAAAGGCCACGTCCTCTTTCCTATCTCTGTTCCTGAGGCCTTAGCCCCTGTTGGGGCTTCAAGAAATGATTGTTGAACCAACTCTCATCCGCCATTGGGTGTGAATACTCCCAGATAAGTGAAAAAATTGACATCTCATCCTATGCGTCAGAGCAAATGGCCCATTAGTTTAGTAGCTGTCTTTGTCATCACTGGACATACTAATGATATCTTGTTTCTAGACCTGCCAGGTTCCCAGGCAAGGTATTGTCCTGAGAGACCCTTGCCTATAAGCACCTGGGTATTGACAACCAATACTTCTCCTCTTCCACCCCAGAATAGCATACTTATCCACATAGGGGTATTGTGAGTGAACTAAGCTTTGCCAAGTGCTTCCCGTTATGCCTGATACATACTAACATTCGAAATTCCCCAAACGTCAGAACTTCTGACCTCCACCCATTGGCTCCAGGTGCCTCTAGCCACTCCTTGTAGCTGAGCTCAATTCTTGAAAACCCAGAATCCTAGATTTCAGAGTCATGACGTCAGTCACATTTTTCTCTTCCTGCAAAGAACTAAGGATTGAGACCCAGAGTAGTCAAGCGACGTGTCTTTAACCAACACTTGTGCAGCAGGAGAGAGGAAGGACTTCCGGTTTTCGTCTGAATCTTTGCCAGCACAAAGGCAGTGGAGCCTCGTGGTTAAGAGTAGGGACAGGTCGGTATGGCCTGTAAGCCAAATCCTGCCCAAATCCTACTCTTACGAAGTTTTATCAGAGGAGAGCCACACCCGTATGTTGATTTCTTGTCTCTGTTGTCACACTGTAATAGCAGAGTTGAGCAGTGGCAACACAGGTTGTATGGCCCACAAAGCCTAAAATATTTACTATGTGGCCCTTCTCAGAAAAAGTTTGATGACTCTGGTTAAAAACAACGGCTTTGTCAAACAAAACTGACAAAATCCTAGTTCCATGGGGCACCTGCATGGCTCAGTTGGTTAAGTGTCTGGCTCTCGGTTTTGGCTCAGGTCATGAACTCAGGCTTGGGAGATGGAGCCCCACATTGGGCTCCACGCTCAGGGGGAGTCTGCTTGAGATTCTCTCTCCCTCTGCCCCTCCCCCCGCCTGCATCAGCACATGCGCACTCTCTCTCAAATAAATAAATCTTAAAAACCAAAAAATCCTAGTTCCAACTTAGGTGAGTTAACCTCTTTACACCTTAGCTTCCTTATCTATAAAATGGGAATAATGAAAGTATCTACTTCATAGGGTTATTGTATTACATACCCCAAAGCACTAACACAGGACCTGTAACATGGTAAGCTTATTAAATGTGAGCAGTGAGAATCGTGATGGTGACTGTATGGGTAAAATCATTATTCACAGAGCATCATACCTCAAAATGATTTTAAAAGTGGCTTATCAGGGCTCCTGGGTGGCTCAGATGGTTAAGCGTCTGCCTTCGGCTCAGGTCATGATCTCCAGGTCCTGCGATCAAGCCCACATCAGGCTTCCAGCTCATTGGGGAGTCTGCTTCTCCCTCTCTTTCTCCCTCTGCCTGCCACTCCCCTTGCTTGTTCTATCTCTCTCTCTCAAATGAATAAATTTTAAAAAATAAAAATAAAAGTGGCTTATTGAAGGCCTATGACATAATATAATGTAATATACATATTATATATATACAATTACGTATTATATATAACATAGAAATTATATATGTATAAAATGTACACACAATAAATATGTAAAAGACATATATATATGTATATAGGTACTAATGCACACATGCACGTATATATTACATATATGTAAAAATGAGAAAATAGGTATTAATGAAATAAAATACGTATACATAAATACACACTCACATAAAATCTGGTGCCAAAGAAACCCAATTCTTTCTCAGTTTCTAGGCACCCAAAAAACCACCCTGTGATGAAATCGCTCCACCTGATTGTATGACCTTTGCTGGTAAAAGAGAGATCTCGTGGAGAGTGAGATTCTGTGGAATTGAGCAATCACTGAACAACAGTTCTTCCTTTGCCGTCTGTACCTTTGCAATCATTCTCTGGCTCCTTTCATTTTTTCCCACCCAGTGGTGAAAGGGAATCACTGCAGCGGCTGGCACCAGGTGCTTTTCCTCCAGGGCTCACTGCCTAATTCTTAGTTCTGGGCAAACAACTCAAACAAGTCCGTAAAGTTAAGGGAAATGAAGATGCTGAAATGATTGTGATTCCCAAGAGCCAAAATTGCTTGGGGACAAGAACTAGGGGGACAACTTACCACCTGCTAACATCCTATCCTGCTTATTTGTTACATCTATTGCTTATTGTCTCTATCCCTGTTCATAATTTTACTCCCCCAAGGGTAAGGATATTTGACTGTTTTGTTTATCAATGTATTGGAAAGGCCAAAAACAGAGCCTTGCACCCTATAGACACTCAGTAAATATTTGCTGAGTTGAAAAAACAGCTCCTGGTCCACAGACAATGCAGCTCTGAAGAATATGTTAAAGTGTGGTCTAAGACAAGGTCATCAATAGCTTATCCTCATCCCCTTTCTGGCCCCTTGAATTGGATTTGAGCCCCTGGAACTCGAAAGATGAGGCCTGTTGGATGTTTCAGGAAAGACTGTGAGCCTTTGGGCACCAAAAGAGCTGCCCTCAGGCCCAGGAGGAAAAGTGATAAATAATAAAGAAGAAGAAGAAACAACCCATGAGATACAAGCAAACTCAAAGAAATGGAATGGGCTTCTGGCTTCTGGTAATCCTCCTGTACATAACAGCTATGAATCTGGACAAAATATAAAAAGCAGCTGTCAAAGGCACTAGAGAGCAACCAAGCAGGCAAATACAGGAGTGCAGTCTGCATTTGGAAGAAGGCAATGACAATGGGCAAGTTTTCCATTGTTATTTTGTTTGTTTCTTTTTGTGTTTTTGTTTTTTACCTGAAAGCAAGACTCAATCTATGCCAAATAGAAGTGACTAAAATTTGCATTAGAAAACCTGTTGTCTTACTGGCATGAAAAGTCAGGAGATAAAGTTCAAGGTAAATCTAGTAACTGGAGATTGAGGGGGGATTATGCAAAGAGGAGAGCCAAAGAAGGGAGATAACGGGTTCTGTGTATAAACTCTATAAAAATCATTGCTGACACCCCAACCATGCGTGCAAGCAGACCTGCTAAGTCTAAAGGAACAGAGATTTCTGTTGTTGCTAACAACAAGGGAGACAGTTTGGAGTGTGAGATCGGTTAAAATAGCTGACTCCTTAAAAAAAAAAAAAATCAGTGCTCTTCAGAGGAACACAACAAAATCCAGAGGCTCTGCAATGTATCATTCACAGTTTCTTGGATGTCATACAGAACACTTTCAGCTCAGGTCATGATCTCAGGGTTGTGAGATCAAGCCCTGCATCAGGCTCTGTGCTCAGCAGGGAGTCTGCTTGAGATTCTCTCTCTCCCTCTCTCCCTGCCCCTCACATCCCTCTCTCAAATAAAGAAATAAATCTTTAAAAAAAAAGAAAACTTTAAAGGAAATTTGATATATGATTGATGTAGTATATATGACAAATGCCATGGGGATATGGGTATATTTTAAATACAGTTATAGATTTCATATATATTATATATAAATGTATATATTCAATTATAGATTACATATATATTAAATCAGGAAGACATAATCATAGTCAATATATGTGTCTTACAATAGAGTTTGAAAATTAAAAAAAATTAACAAGTTAAAGTGGAAAATTGACAAATCCACAATCATAGCTGGAAATTTTAACCCTCTTTTCTCAATAATTGATTTTAAAAAACTGATTAAAAAATTAATAAAGATATAGGTGGTTGAAATAACATTATCAACCATCTTGACCTAATTGATGGTTACAGAATACTATCCCTAATATTACCAGAATGCACAATTTTTCAAGTGCATATAGAAAATTCAGCAAGCAGACCATATGTGGATTATACAAGTCCAAATAAATATTAAAAAAATTGAAGGTAGTGTATGGCCTCTGACCACAATGAAATTAAATTAGAAATCAATAGCAAAAATACATCTAGATCCTTTCCGTCTGATATTTTAAAATTGAACAACACATTCTACATAATTCATAGATTAAAGAGGAAAATATAAGGGGAATATAAGGAAGATACAGGGATTTAGAAAATATTTTAAACTGAATGATAATGAAATATTTTAAACTGAATGATAGTGAAAATATAACACATCAAAATTTGTGCGATGCAATTAAAGCAGTGCTTGCAAGGAAATTTATAACTTGAAATGCTTTAATTAGAAAAAAAGAATGAAATAAGATTGATGATCTATGCTTTGGCCTATAAAAATAAGAGCAAAGTAAGCCCTAATTAATTAGAAAAAAAAGGGGGGAGAGCAGAAATTAGCGAAATTAAAAAAAAACACACACAAACAATATAGGAAATTAATAAGGCCAAAAGTTGGTTCCTTGAAAGGATTAACATCCTTGCATACTTTACAGATACTTTGTCTTTGCTATGCTGCCTTCTTTATTTTTTTAAACCTTAAAGCACTCTTTTCTCCTATCCCCACCCATCTACAAGCTCAGGCCGAATGTCAGTCTCCCCAACACATTTCCCAAAATTCTGCCAAATGGAAATAACCTCTTCCTTTCAAACACATATTTCTGTATTCACTTTAACGTCATTTTGTATGCTAAGAATGAAGAACATTTTATATCTTATCATGCACCTGAAATCCCAGCCTGATTCACAGAATGAACAGTAATTATGATCAGGAATTAAAATTTTAACTTTTAATTTTTCTTTTCTCCGTGGAACAAAAATATCTGTATATTAATCAAAATCTAAACCAAGAAACTGATCTGTAATACCTTGTTAGGATAACTGTAAAATAAAACAAGATTCTTTTCAATAAGGAAAATTTAAAAATATAAAGAAGGACAATTTGAGGGAGTAGAAATTAACAGAAAAATGACTTGAGGCAAATTTTCTTCAACATAGAAAGCACAGAGTAGTTCTTAGAATCAAACATTTTTCAGTCATAGTCCACTTTAAGAAATCTGAAAAAGTTATGGATTTTTCCCCAGACTAAAAAAGTAAAATCATAAACATAAATTTCGTGTATGATTTCAGATGTTTCATGGGTCTCAGTTAAGAATCCCTGGCTTAGAGGTAAACCTAATATCTGCCATAGACTTTTTTTTCCACAGCGAAACAAAATTGAAATGGCTCAAATCTAGTCGTAAATAAGTTGAAAATTCTTTTTTTTTTTAAAGATTTTATTTATTTATTTGACAGAGAGAGACAGCCAGCGAGAGAGGGAACACAAGAAGGGGGAGTGGGAGAGGAAGAGGCAGGCTCCCAGGGGAGGAGCCTGATGTGGGGCTCCATCCCAGAATGCTGGGATCACGCCCTGAGCCGAAGGCAGACGCTTAACCGCTGTGCCACCCAGGCGCCCCATAAGTTGAAAATTCTTATGAGGTAAATGAGGCTAGAAAGTACAACAAACAAATAAAAGGTAAACTTAAGAAATATATCTGGGATGTGATAGAAAAGAAAAATTCAAGAAAAGATGATTGATATGGAAGGATACTAACATGGAGACCCAAACTGTGTGAAAAATAGACATTTGCAGATCAAACAATAGCAAAGGTTCAAAAGATAATTAAAGTCACAGTAGAGTAAAACTATCCCCAACTAAAAAAACAATTAAGTCATAAAATGAGAAATATTCTCATACTCACTTATAATTAAGACACCAGATTTTTCAACTTTCAAAGAGAAAGGTATTGCATGGTACACTGGGTGTTATATGCAAATAATGAATCATGGAACATTACATCAAAAACTAAGGATATACTGTATGGTGACTAACATAGCATAATAAAAATTATTATAAAAAAAGAGAAAGATAAGGTTTGGATTCCTTTTAAAATGTAATATAATTGTTATTTCAAATTTATTTTGAAAATTTTCATATATCAAGAAAAATTTCAAACTAATTTTCATATATCAAGAAAAATTTCAAACTAATGTGGCAAACTCCACTTAGTTTAGGAAATAAAGACTTACCAAATGCTGTTAACTCCACCATCCGCCCTTCTTTGAATGTATTTCTCTATACACATGCCCAGCAGTAACCACTATATTGAGTTTTATCAACACCTTGACTTTCTGATATAAGTGCATTTACAGGTAAGCAATATATAGCTTAATTTTGCATGCTTTTGAACTCCAATAAATTGTATTACACTATATGCTTTCTTCTGCAACTTACATTTTTTACTCCATGTTGGTTTTCTGATATTCATTCAAGTGTCTGCACCTCGCTGCTGCTCATTCACTTTCCCTGCTCCAGAGTATTCTAGAAACATATTGCAGTTCACTTTTTCATTCTCTCTGTCATGACTATTTGGATGGTTATGGTTTTTCGCTATTATCAAAAAATGCTTCTGTGAACATTCTTGTCATAATGTCATATTCATATGTTTGAGAGTTGTTCTAGAACAGTGGTTCTCAAAGTGTCATCCTGCATCACAACTCGTGCATCAGAATTTCCTGGAGAGCTCAGTAAACGTAGATTGCTGTCCCCATACCCAGTTTCTGATTCAGGGGTCTGGGACGGGGTCCAAATATTTGCATTGTTAACAAGATCCCAGGGGATACTGAGGCTGCTAGTACAAGACCGTTGTAACTGGAACAAAACCTTTTATGAAGTTTCAAATAACTTTTGATCAATTTATTCCTAGATAGCTTATACATTTAATTGCTTTGTCAATACTATCCTTTAAAAATAAGATCATATATTTTTTCAAAGGTTTGCTGCTGGCGTAGAAAAACACAATTGATTTTTGTATGGCAGTCTTCCAGGCAGCAGCTTTGCTGCATTTCAAAGCGGTAAGAGCCTGACTGTCTTCGTATTTCTCTACTATAGCAAGGACTGCAAGATTCTGGAGTAACATCTATCAAACCCTTAGGAAAACATTTGCGCCACTTGGTCAAGTTGTCACTCAGATGTAAAAGCCTAAGGAAGGATATTCTCAGATCACAAAGTTTCAGACTCTCTTTTCTGCCGCTTGCTGGAGGCCACACTCCATAATATTAGGACCTGCGTTAGAATAAAGAAAATATATTGAATGGAGATGTTACTGCTAAGATGAACCTGGGACAACCACTGTTCAAGAAGAAGTAAATATGAGCTCAAACAAGAAGGCTGCTTCTGCTATCTGGGTCAAGTGATTAAAAAAATAGTAATGCACAACAAAATAGACAAATACTCTGGAATATTTAGAACCTCAGATCTAAGAAACAAAGGAGGGGATGGGGCGCTTGAGAGACTCAGTTGGTTAAGCACCTGACTCTTGATTTCAGCTCAGGTCATGATCTCAGGGTCTTGAGATGGAGCCTGTGTTGGGCTCCGTGTTAAGTAGGGAACATGCTTGAGAGTCTCTCCTCTGCTTCTTCTTCCTCTGCCCCTCCCATTCCCCTCCCCTCCCGCTTTTGCACTCTCTCTAAAAAAAAACAAAAAAACAAAAAAACAAAAAAAAAACAGGAAAAAAAAGGAGGGGAAAGTGGAATACAGTATACAAAACCTCGTGTCTTTCATGCAAAGAAGTAACGAGCTTATTGTTTGTAAGAGATACACGTATGATTCTAGAAACTGGGAAATACCGTTACATTTAACCAATTGAGTAGAAATGTAGGTTCACATTCAACTTGTTTCAAAGCATCAAAGGAGACAATATTGTACATGGAATAAAAGGTGTATAAAGAAGAGGCGGCAAAGAATTATAAAGAAAGGGGAGCATAACCATATGTAATGATTATAATGAGTATAGTTATCTAAATTCCCCATAGGCTCATATTGAATTAAAAACTTAAATAATATTTTACTTAGAATTTTTTAAACCAAATCACTACAAACGTGATTAAAAATAAAATGACAGTGACTTCACGCACAGAAAATCTACTGAAGAGAACAGTTTTACTTGGGAAAATGTTTCTGAAGATTTTGCTTTGTATGGCAGGGCACAGAAAGATATGCTTAAATCGACTACAAAAAAAAGTTTCTAAATCTCATTTATTTTATTTATCTATCAAATACTTCTATGGCGCTTATCATGGACCAGCTATTATTCTAAGTGCTTTACAAAGAGGAACTCATTCTATTAGTCAGGATTCTGGCAGGAAACAGATGGTACACTCAAATTGGATAAATCGAAGTGAATCGAACAAAAGGAATATTTACGAAGGTGTGAGTGGGATTTAGAAAAATGTAGTACGGGACTGTGCAACCCTCCACACTAACTCACAGCAGCAGGGAGCCTTTCCACCCCAGGCCTGCCCGAAGGCACAAGCAGAAAGCACGGTTAGAGGGACCCGGACAGTGCCCCCGTGGGTGGGTTGCAGACAACCATAGCAACTTGGCGGGGAGGGGACAAGAAGAACAAACACCCCGACCTCAAGTTCCTCCTGCCTCCCATCAGCCAAATGGGACAGAAAGCCAGAGGGGAAAGAGCTCAATGTTTCCACCTTTATGAGCCAGCCCCCCAGGGTCCAGAAGCAGGACGGAGAAGGGTCAGAGAAGGATCCGAGGAGGCAAAGAGAAGATACTCAGAACATTCATAATAACCTTATGTAGTAGCTACTACTGGTGCGTTTTTTTTAAAGCAACTGATGCACAGAGAGGTTAAATAACTTTCTTAAGATGGCACAGCTTGTAAAGGATAGATCCAGAATTTTAACCCAGGCAGTCTGGCTCCACTGTACAAAGCCTATCTGTCTTATCATTATTATACTGTAAGCTTATATATCTTATTATAGTCATGCTCTATTTTTTTTATTTCTCCTAATGCTGTCTGATATATTGGGATTTAAATGTATGAAAAAAAGACCATTGTAAGAGTCATTTCTGACTTCTTTCTACCACCTGTTAAAGGGCTGGGAGGCATTTTTATGTTATTGTAGACACTTAACTACCAAGACTCCCATTATGATTCATAGATCATTTTGAAAATTGAGCAATTTTCATGATAGGCATACTTCCCAGCAGCTTTTTAGTATACTTGGGAAGATTATAGCCAGAGGAAACACAGGAGGTGAAAATTTGGTCTCATTTATAAGTATTCAGTTGTAAATGTGGATTGTGGTTTCATTAAATTTGTATACTTGAAGTCTTTTTAATTTTCCAATAGAATTGTAAGAATCTGGCAATTTTAATAATCAAGGTATAAATACTTTCTAGGTTTTTTTGGGTAAATAATTTCAAATATTAAAATAACAATCGTGAGTTTAATATAAAATAAGTGTGTTCCAGCAAATAAACTAAAGAATATTTCTAGAGAGAAAAACATGTTTTCCTGTTGATTTCTATCATTAGCTTGGTATTCTCTTTAATAAACTACCTACTAGAAGGTTCAGAATTGGGAGCAAGCACAAGGCTAAAATGATTGCCAAATCCAATACTGTTTTCCTGGAGGTTTTTGTGCTCGACTGTCAATGCTTTTTTATCCCCCCCCCCCCCAAAAAAAACTTAAGCCCTTCTTTATCTACCATCTTGTATGGCTGCATTTTCTGCCACTTGTCTCCCACACACTCTGTGCCCAGGGGCTCTAGCCAGCTCCCTCCTCCCTCGAGCACACCTTTGCCAAATCCAATACTGTTTTCCTGGAGGTTTTTGTGCTCGACTGTCAATGCTTTTTTATCCCCCCCCCCCCCAAAAAAAATTTAAGCCCTTCTTTATCTACCATCTTGTATGGCTGCATTTTCTGCCACTTGTCTCCCACACACTCTGTGCCCAGGGGCTCTAGCCAGCTCCCTCCTCCCTCGAGCACACCTTTTCATATCCCCATTTCTTTTTTGCTCTTCTTTCTGCCATGATTTCTTGTGTCTGTATCTCTTCTGAAGCCCTTACTATATCTTGTTAACTTTACTTGTTTGTATCTCTTTGCATCCACTGAACTGTGACTTCTTGAAGGTCAAGACTATAGACTGCTAAGAGTTTTCAAAAAGTTGTTGAACGATCAATTGTTACTAAACCAACGAAGAAGAATTAGTCTATGACTCTTGACCATCGTACAAGGAGCAGAAATCCTTTCAAAGGCTATTTATGCTTTTCTGTGTCTGCCACCTGCAGGAAGAAATTTAGAGGATAGCCTGATAGCATGAAAAATCACAGCCATCCTGCTTTGCATTTTAATAATACTAAGATCTAGGAGTTAAATACATATCTGGTATAGTTCTTCAGTAGGGAGATTTAACACTCCTCATGAGAACCGAGATTCCCAAATTATTAAATAGCTTCCTGAGTGTTCAACTTCTTGTAAGGACGCCCTCAGTAAATTCATTTAATTTTAAATATACAAAAAATTCTATTCATACTCAAAATATTAAAAATGTCTAGGTATTATTTCTAATCACCTTCCTCTGAATAAGTTTTAAAATTAGAATGTGAGATGAGCCCCTATCATCACAAACGGGGATGAAGTTCCGGTTTAAAAAATATCCTTCCACACCTTTAGTGTTGTAGCAAGCACACCTTTGTTTTAAATTTGTGTGTGAGAATTATCTTTTTAAAAGAGTGAGTGAGCCTCTTCTGGGATCTCTTTTGGGGTCTCAGGTGCTTCATCGACAGGTGTTATTTCAAACTGCTCCAATCTGAGCTTTCTGTGGCGTCCACCCACCTACCCACCCAGTTTCTCCCATTATCATTACCCACACTGCTTCCTTTAAGTTCTGTTTATATTGAAGCAAACACTTCTTTCCTTTTATCCCCTCTACCACTGACTCCTGACCGTTTCTCCCTCGAGTTAATCTGGGAGTGGAACAGAGTGCGGCCAAGTTTACAGATCACTTAGCTTCTGCATGTGGTGTTGGAGCTGGAGAAGTGACAGAAAGGAACCTCTCCCTTTTCCCATCTCTCCCAAGTGCACCATGGTGGAATGAACTCTCAGTAGTGTAGTGTCAACTTAGTCCACTTGAGATGTAGTTCGGTGAAGATCTTTCTCTGAGATAGCCTTTTCATTTTTCCTGTGGCCAGACTGGTCCCCAGCATGACTCAGCCGCTGAGATATTGTATATGGAAGTGTATTACAATCTATGAAGCATAGGAAGAAAGCATTGTTCTTACCAAAACTATGAGTGAGCAAGGACGTGTGTAAATGTTTTTCAAACTAGAATTAGTTCATTGTAAGGAAAAGTGTTTCATCTAGAGAGCTCAATATGCAATTTGAGGACTTAAAACTCAGCAATATTTTTCTTCGTTTCCAGAACTATATTCTTCTTTCCTGAGAATCTGTGGCTTAAAAGGCGTTATCTAAATCCTCACTTAAGTTGGCTAATGAGTTGGAATCTTTTTTTTTTTTTTAAGATTTTATTTATTTAGCTGACAGAGATAGAGACAGCCAGCTAGAGAGGGAACACAAGCAGGGGGAGTGGGAGAGGAAGAAGCAGGCTCCCAGCAGAGGAGCCTGATGTGGGGCTCGATCCCAGATGCTTAACTGCTGTGCTACCCAGGCGCTCCATGAGTTGGAATCTTTTGCTAAGTTATGACTTTACTTTCTAGTATTTTCTTTCCCTTCATCTGCCATATGGTATACATTTATTTTTAATATTAATGTGAATTAAAATTAATTTTGCTTAGGCAATTTGGAAGAATTTTATACCATTCCTTGAGGTAGTTGGAAATGCCCTGGAGTGGAGCAAACTAGGGCTGGGAGGCAATCTAGATTAATGTTAGCAGATAGCCAGGCAGGGGGCGCCTGGGTGGTGCAGTCAGTTAAGCGTCTGACTCTTGGTTTCGGCTCAGGTTGTGATCTCACATCCTGAGATCGAGCCCCACATAGGGCTCTGCACTCAGTGTGGAGTCTGCTTGAGATTTTCTCTCCCTCTCCCTCTGCCCCTCATCCTGCTAGCACTCGCTCTGCCTCTCTCTCTCTCTCTGATAAATAAATAAATCTTTAAAAAAAAATAGATACCAGGTCAGGATTAATCGTGTGTTTCTGTGCTTTCTAGCATAAAATAGAGTGCTACCGGTCGTTGGGTTGCAAATAATAGTTAATCCCAATGTACTGAAACTAATAGTTCATTCCTTAATATCTCTGAAGTTAATTCTTGTGATGCAACCATGACTCATTTTCTTCTTATGGCTTATAGTTCTTATTTGGATGTTAATAGTAAATGATTTATAGTTCATTTGGTAGGTTTTTAAATTACAGGAGAAAATCTACCTCATGGTTTACTCAAATGAACAGTCCTAATATTTTAAAGAAGTAATTTACAACTAATAATTTACAACAAGATAGGTTTTGCTGTTAAAGAAAAAAGCATAAGATGAACGATAAGTGCTTGGAGCTTTCCTTTGTTCTTAGCATGTTGGCAATTCCTGTCATTAATAACAATACTTGGCTTTAATGTGGCAAATTTCATTTTGGACATTTAAAGGACTTTAGAAGCAATTTTGGGGGGGTTATTCTGCACAGCATTCCAGAGCCATGGGTGCTCCACCTCAGAAGAAGAAACGGAGTTTTATTGGGAGTTAAAATTAGTTTTAGGACCTAACATAAGCCAGCAAGTCTTTTGGAGGGGAATAAAGATTACATCAAATTCCAGTGGATTTTTCTCTACCAGCTCTCAGGGAAATTCTTCTCTTTGAGCCTAGAGGTGAAAGAAGCAAAGACGACCCTTTCTTTACTGCTTAGGAATGAGATGAATTATTCCACCATATGCAAACCCTCAAAATCCTTCTGTCTATGAGTCTAGGGTAGGTCAACATATGAACTAGGAGTTGGAAATTTTTGCTCAATGAGTCATATTCTCAAAATGGTCTTTTTTTCCACCTTGCTGATAACTCATGTTCTCTAAGCTATAATTTTCTACTGAGAAAACTGGGGGCCATCACCTCTGCTTGGATGAGGGCTTCCTGAAGGCTGGAGTTTTACGTTTTTATCTTTGTATATCCAAGATCTAGGACCTGGTACAGGGGAATTCTCTCTCTCTCTCTCTCTCTCTCTCTCGGATACACACACACACACACACACACACACACACACACAGAGGTTACCAACCGAACCAAATGAATCAATGTCAGTAAGTCGTAGAGAAACACAACCCCTTTGGCCCTGTCAATAACATTTAGTACGCAAAGTGCAGCAATAGACTGAATCAAGGTTAGTTACCCCTGTTTCTTACTAATGGTTAATGAATGATGCTGCTTATCATCTCAAACAGCCTAATTCTTGCTATTACTCGGGAGCCCACCGCAATTTTCCCTGTACATCTATCTGTTGGAACCTTAACAAGAAAGCGGTCCCTGTGATTTAAGGCACAGTCCCAGCGAGCATGTCCTGTAGCGTCTTTACGTTGGATTCAGCAAAGACGACTGATACTTTCTCAGCTCCCCTAAATCGTCAACAGATCCAGCAATTCTGTGGGTTTCCTACAGCCTTGGCAGACACTGACAAAACGCTCTAGGACAGGACCTTATTTTCCCCTTTGTAGTTAGACGTGATCTTGTCATTGTTAGTAATAGCTTTTGAAAACATCAGGAATATTGAAGACAAAGGATATATATGATGAAATGGAAGGTAGTGTCGATTCCACATCTTGGATTAGATGCTAACGTCAGATGTTCCCAGATTATGCTGTATTTCGAAGGCACTGAGCTGGCCAAACAAAATAAAAAGAGCTTGCCTCTGCTCTTGCCTATGTAATTTATTCCTGTTTAGTTAACAGAAACATTGCTCTTCCAAATTTCCAGGTTAATCTTCAATTTTGTAATTACATTAGTAATTAGTGTAAATTACCATAATTAATTGAGAATTAATTGACACAGCTGAGAATTCTTTATTCAAGAATTTTAAATATTGGGGTGCCTGAGTGGCTCAGTTGGGTAAGCACCTGCTTATTGATTTTGGCTCGGGTCATGATCTCAAAGTCGTGAGAGCGAACCCAGCATGGAGCCTGCTTAAGATTCTCTCTCTCCCTCTCTAAAAAAAAAAAAGAGAGAATTTTAAATATTTTTGTGTTCTACATAAATAAGCTAAAGATGATGACCAGACCTGAAATATCATAAATCGTAGAAACCATTCATTCTTGGATATACCAAGGATATACTTGCATCTTTTATTCCTTTAAGGAGAGACAGAGAGAGGTTATTTCCAAGCATTATTTTGTCATTCTAAATCTATATTTCTTTCCTAAATGACAGGACAATTATTAGTGATTAGAATCACAGCTAAAAATATTCCCACTAAAAAATAAATTAAAAATAAAATAAAAATATCCCCACTAAAAATACACAGAAATCATAACTATTGCCTTGATTACCTCAAGGAAATGAGACTAAAGATGGCTCTTTACTCGGATACAATTCCGTGACATAACTCCATATCTGGGGTGTAACTTACATGTTTCGATTCAGGGTGTAATAGGGATGCAGGACGTGAATCCCATTAGTGACAACACAGTAAACTATTTTATCCCACTTATTTAGGCTCTGGATATGGCCCCAATCGAACATAATTTATTTAGTATTTCTAGATAGATTTTTTTCAGTTTTGCTCTAAAAACCATGGTTTATGAACGGGATTCCTATCTAAAGAGATACCCGCATATGTATTAGCCCACTCTAGAATCGTAGCGAGTTACCCTGAAACCTATGCTAAAGATCCATCCTCTTTTTTTGGTCCACTTGAAAAAGTGGAAGGGAGAGTGAGGTGCTGAATGCTGAGACTGGCTAGGGAAATGAGGAGTCCCTTCCTCATTGATCCAAGAAAGCTAGGCCAGCATCCCAGAGAATAATGTAATGACAGAAATCACGCAGAGAGGATTATAGGGAAAAACCAGACCAGTGAGAGCCTTGTCATCCATCACAGAAGAGCTCTCAGGTGCACTAAGAGAACAAGGATGTAGGGGAAGTTCTAGTTGGGTCCTCCTCCAGCCCCCCAACCCATTCTTTAAATACACAAATAAGTTGGGAGGCTTTGAAATCTGGGTAAGTTGAAGCAAGCAATACCAGGATACCCACACCAGGATCCTAGGTCCTCCAGAGCCACACAAAAGCCAGCCAGGTGCCAAGTCCCAGGAACCAGAAACTATAGATCCTGTTTTCCAGCATGTCAACCAGAATTGAGGATGAAAGGGGACAGTCAAGAGAGGGTGATGACTCAGAGTTGTCACCCTTGTTTCTAATGAGGCTAAGAGCTTGGGTTTGGAAGCTGGTTTTAGACCCCAGCTTTACCACATACTAACTATGTAACTTCACCTCTGTAACTTTGAGTTTTATCATATAAAGTGGGGATAATAACAGTACCTCACTCGGAGTTATTCTCAGAATACAAATAACAACTGCTAACATTTACCAAGCATTTACTGTGTGCCTGGCCTTGTGCTAATCTCCTGACATTCGTTATCTGTCTTCATCCTGTTATTACTCTCCTCTTATAGACGTGGAAACTAAATCTTGGAAAGAGTGATGACCTTACCCAGGCATTTACCTAAAAGGTGGCAAGGCCTCGAGGGGGAAAAAAATCCATTTGGTAGGTGACACAGTGCTAGCGTGGCTAACCAGTCAAGAAATGACAACCATTATTATGCCCACGTATCTGTGTAAAAGGGTTGTGACATCAAATACTCCGGCAAGAGCGGAGGGAGGCGCGAACCTGCTGTTGTCTTTGGGGCTGGATATCCAGCAACCCCAGCTGTGCATACGAGACACTAGCATTTTGCACTGTGCAGTAGAGATCAGTCCATGGGACCTCTTTAGCACAGATCTCAGGTTTCTGCCGTTTGTCCTAATAAATAAAGCACCAGACTGAGATGGAGGAACACTGTGTTCTAGCCCCGTGGTTGACTACACCTTGATTGCATGCCCCGGCGGAGGTGTGTCAGCCATTCGACATCCCGGATGATCAACAATCAGGGCATGTTCCTACCTGATGAATTTTCTCTCAGGGGTGGGCATCCCTGGAGATGACAATCTCTGCTCCAGGACACGCAGGTGGGTGTAGGACGTGATGGAGCTGTTCCGGTTCTCCCCTCGGCTAAGACATGATCGGAACCGAGAATATCGATCTTATTTTTAAATTCTCTTCATTTCTTAGATGGAGATGAACGATCCATTCGACTGAAACAGCCAGTGGAAAAAAGAGATTGCTTTCATAAATTGAAATTATTTTAAACAAATAAGTGTAGAACGCTACATTTCCCAGTATGTTATTTTTGCCATCATTTCTTCCTCAGTGGCCGGCCCCCAGAAATTTGAACAGAAAAAAGCATTCTCATGAAGATGGGTTGTCTCATATCTTCCACAAAATTACTATAACCCTCTCGGAACGATTCCATAGGTGAGCCTTTCATCAATGACAAAGGAAATTCAGGACGCCAAGAGGATGATATTTTCTTACAGAATCTAGCAAGATGATGTGTAAGGATTTCAGATGTGTAGTTCCTATTAAAGTTAACAAGAGTTGTGCTGTTAAAACCTCCTCATGACACTTTGCATTATATCCTGAGAAGTCTGAAGAAGGTGCCAAAGGATCATCAAAATACCAGCCTCACTTTGATAAACTTGTCAGCAGGTAAAATAAAATACATGTATGTTTGCTTCTTTTTCTCTGAAATATAAAGTAATTATGACTATATAAAAACCTTTTACCATAACTAATTAACTAGAAGCTCCTCATAAACTATGTGTCGACAGCACCGTATGTCTAATTATCTTTTTTCGCTTCAGAATTGTGATGTTGAATAATGAAGAAAACATTACCTGATGAAGTCTTTTATTTTATGATGATATCTCTGGAGACAGAGGAGACACAAAGGCTTAAATGCCAGCTTCAATTACATCTTGGCCTTGGCAAGCTTTCAGCTGGTTTTGATTTGCATGGAAACATTATTTTAAAAATCTTAAAGAAAGGGGGTGGAGGAGAGAGGAAGAAGGAAAAGAAAGGAAGGAAGGAAGGAGGGAAGGGATATTATATTTTTATTGTATTATATATATTATATTTATAATATATAAATATATTTATTATATTTTTATTATTTATAATTGTAATAATTATAAAATGGTCTCTATAGCCATTCAAGCGCTCCCAATCCTAGGCTTGAGAAACCCTTTTCATATGTAGACAGGCCATAGCTGCTTACTTCCAGTCTATTCTGTTGGGCATTGTGGCTTGGGTTTTGCCAATTCCATTAAAATATCTCTTCTCTCCCTGCTCCATAATGAACCACTCTAACTAATTCAAACCAGACAAGCATGAACTTATATGACAGAAACAGGAAGGTGGGCATTTTTCTTTTGGCATGTGTATAATTTTTTTTAACTTTTGAAAGCGATGGCTCAAATCCATCCCTGCAGGCACTTACGTGTAGGACCAGACACGCTAGAGAGGGCATTTTCAGTCCTTCAGTCCCAAGCCTGTGCCCACCTTCCAAGAATTTCTTCATTTCTGTGGAAGCTCAGGAGCATATTTCAAGCCAAGGGTTGGCTATTAAGCAGCACTTTCCTTGCACATGAGGCCAACCCTGTCTTTGGATACTCCATGCAAGGTCCATTAAAGTCTAGGAGATCTGCCAGAGCGCGGGATTTGAGGACTACTCAGCTCCAATTGGGGTTCCCCATGGGCCTGATTTCCTCTCCCAGTGGTCCATTTGTCTGATGTTTTCATGCTTGCATAGTTTGGTCGGAGTCTTCTAACGCAATGTTTCCTAAACTAGGATGTAAATAGGAGTCACCAGGAGTCTTGCTAAAATGCAGATTCTGCTTCAGGATCTCTGAGATGAGACTGCAAGTCCTGCACTTTTATCAAGCTTCCAAGTGATGCTGGCATTGCGGTCCATCGCTGGTATTACTTTGAGTAGCGAGGGTTCCACTCCTGCAAGCAAGCTCCAGGACTTTCTCCCCCAAAATAAATCCTTTCTCTTCCTCCTCAGTTCTCTGAAATCTGGGAGCACGGAGCGACAATACTTGGTATTGATCTTGGTACTTAGGCAGCAGCCTCACTCTTGTGTGATGGACAGATGCTTCCCATGTGTAAGGCTCGGCTTCCCAAGTAGATCCCAAGCTCTGCTTCCTACTTCCTTTTCCTGCTGACGGCTGCAACAAGGATGACACCAAGAGCACAGAGACCGTGTAACTACTTGTTGAAGAGAATTGAGCTTGTTCGCATTGCATTGGCAATGATTTCTTGTGCCATCTCAAGAATACATTTCTTTCCAAATGGTATTCATAGACTATGTCAGAGCTTTCATATTTTAAAATATTTAGAGCAGTAATTCTCAAATAAGCTATCAAGTTCTAGCATTGGATAGTAGACTTTACCCATCACCCCAATCCCACCACCCGGCCCTCAAACAAACAAGCCAAAACAGGAACGAAAATACAACCAGCAACTGATTTTTTTTTTTGAAGGAGTATTTTTTTTTAAGATTTTATTTATTTATTTGAGAGAGAGAGCGAGAGAGCACGCACCTGTGAGCAGAGGGGAAGGGAGAGAATCCAAGCCCACTCCACGCTCAGCATGGAACTGGACGCGGGGCTCAATCCCATGTCCCTGAGATCGTGACCTGAGCCAAAACCACCAGTTGGATGCTTAGCGGACTGAGCCGCCCAGGTGCCCCCAGCAACTGATGCTTTATTTTTCCCTTCCCTGAAGAACTCTGCCAACTTCCCCATCATTGCCTACCCCATCTCTCTGATCCCAGCTAAGCATCTTAAGACCCGAAGAAAAATGAAAAACTATCTTTTCCTTATTAAAAGGAAATGGAAAATCTTATTTTGATAAATGTGTAATGAATCTCTACCTATTATCTCTTATTATCCTCTTCCAGCCAAATGGTTTTTTTTTTAAAGATTTTATTTATTTATTTGAGAGAGAGAGAGAGAGACAGCTAGCGAGAGAGGGAACACAAGCAGGGGGAGCAAGAGAGGAAGAAGCAGGCTCCCAGAGGAAGAGCCTGATGTGGGGCTCGATCCCAGAACCCTGGGATCACGCCCTGAGCCGAAGGCAGACGCTTAACAACTGAGCCACCCAGGCGCCCCCAAATGGGTTAAATTTACATGCACCTCATCTTGTTCAAGGAAACATAAGTTACCTGGTTTTTTTCCTGCTATCATTCCATCTTTGTGTAATACCCTCCATCCTCCCCACCTCTTCCTTGCTTACCCATTTACACACACACACACACACACACACACACACTCTTCACACACACTCGTGGGTCCAATGTGAAACCCACTTCTCACTCAGATTTCCCTCCTCACAATCACAGCCTGAGGAGTGTCACTCTCCTCACAGATCATAGAGCCGCAATTATATGAGGAATGTATTTGGCCATTCATTGTGTAGTATCCTGTGCCATGTTTTTCTTTCTTTTCTTGGCCTACTATTTAAATGTTTTATTATTAGTTAATTTCAGACATATTTATCCCTTACCAAAAGATGCTAGATAAAAATTTGCTAAAGAAATCCTATATGACCTATACCTCTGCCCCTCTTTGGGTCTAGCATTCGTTCATCCATTCGACAATTAATTTTGGAGCACCATAACAGTGGAGTGATTGATTAATAACCAAAATAAGGTGAAATATATGTACATAATTGAATATAATACCAGATATTTCACAATCCAAGTACTTTCACATATAACATCTCATTGCCCTTGTGACACCCTTCTAAAGCAGATGGAAAAAGGTAATATGTCATGCAAAGCATTTAATTAGTAAATTCACTTTGACAGTGTTTAAAGTTAAGATGTGGGGAAAAAAAGATATGAAGTGGAATAATATAAAATTTAGCTATGACATGTCAAACAAAGTCTTGGAGCAGATACATAAAAATACCAAAGAACAATGATTCAAAAACTAAACAACAGTGGATCAATTTATGGCTTATTTAACCAAATCAGCAATCTGGAAAGAGTACCTCTTAAATTTCAACTGAAAGCTTGACAGAGAGTAAGACAGCCTGGCCTCCATGGTTAATAAATTCCATAAGTAGAGAGCAAACATTAAAAATGCCCCGTAGCTCAATGTCTTCAGCCAAAAAGAACTAATCCAATTGACTGAGACCAAAGAAGACGACAGGGATGTATGTTTCCAGAATGTCTCTGAGGTATTCAAAACCAAGTCAATTTAAGGACTTGTAAGTTAATAACTAGGACTTTACACATAATCCTGTACTTTACAGGTAGCCAGTGAAGGTTTTTTACAACCAGAGTAATGTGATTTTCATGCTTGGTGTCAGTCAGAATGTCAGTAACGGAGTTCCAGACCAAGAGAAGTTCCTTGAACAGTCCATTAGGAGAGTCCCCCAGAATCCCTGCATGTGGGCAGAACACCGAGCCCTAGAAAGATGGGAGGTCATAAACACATGTCAAGAGGTGAGAGCAGTGGACAGCAGCCACAGGAAAGTCTGGTTTCTAGGACCTTTAAAAGAGCATTTGGTAAATAATTAAATAGGAAGCCTACAAGACAGGTCAGGATCAAAGATTAAGTGCAAATTCATAATAGAAATCTTGGGAGTTAACAACCTTCAAAGCTGTGGTTCTGGGCAATTTACGGATTTGCAGTAGTGGTGAGAACCCAGAAGCAATAAGAGCTTCTTCTTGGTGTGATTCATCATTGGCTTTAATAGTTAGGCAGAGAATATCCGGAGGTTAGGTGGTTGGAGAATGAATTTAAGTTTCAAAGGGGTGAAGGTAACTACTTTTTTTTTATACTACATAATATTAGATGAATATTTTAAATGCATTGATTGGATTCTTTTTAAAAAAATGGTCCAAGAGCTGTGTGTGTGTGTGTGTGTGTGTGTGTGTATTTTAATTTCTAGTGCAGGTATTATAATGTAAGATCTTTACAGATTTGATATTGACGTGTTTCAAAAAATAAAATAGGAAAAGCAAGAAAACCATTCACTGGACACCTACCCTGTTCCAATAATAGGTATTTAACACACATTCTTTATGCTCATTCAATATCACAACGTAATATTTTAATATTTAATGGCATTAGCTGTAAGCACAAACTAGGAGAGAGAAGCTCAGGGAGTAGCATTTTCTGCGCTGGCTCCCGATCCCTCAAACCTCATGTACAGACCAGCAACGCCAGCATCACTTGGAAAGTGATTGGAAATGGAGAATCTACAGCCTCCCCCCAGACGTACCGAATCAGAATCTGTCTTCATCAGTAACTGTAGAGTTCCGAAAGGTCCCTTCAATGTGTCACTTGAATGTGTTCCCATAGAAAGCCTGGGAAGAAGACCAGTGATGTGACCAAGCTCAGGGCTTGCCGGCCACCCCTGCCTCACAAATGAGCAGCCGGCAAGCAGCCCCAGGAAGTGTGTGCATATCTCTGTGTAGCACAGAGAAGTGCCATCCGGTGAAAAATGAAGAAATGAGAGGTCGTTGGCTGGCTCTGGCAAGGAGCACAGGAGCTCGTGGGCTCTCAGGAAGAGTCACTCCACAAAAATTTACTGAGCAACAGTCACCTATTATGAAGAGGTTAAGACAGTAGGTTCTGGAGCCAGACTGCCTGGATTTAACTCCAGGCCTGCTTCATAACCTTGAGTAACTTCATCTCTTTGTCCCTCCGTTTCCCAGCTTATAAAATGGGAGCACTAACGGAGCTGTGGGGAGGCGTACAGAAAGAGCCGAGGGGATGCCAACGGTCATCATTACCCACATTGTGCTGTGGACCTTGTACGGTGTGGAGCAAGACTCGTGTGCCTTTGCCCGGCCATCAGGGAGCTTGGCTTGTAGAGGAGGAGGTGGACTCTGTTAGACACAACCATGAGAAGTGTTATGCAAGACAAGTTCGGAGAACTGTGGAAACACAGGTAAGAGAGGAGCCCAACTTTATCAAAGAAACCAGGGAACGTTGCTATGTAATTGACCTTTCATGGCGGTCTCAAGTTTTGGTCAGGAGGGTCTTCCCTGTGGCAAGAACAGCAGTAAACCCCCTACAAGGAAGTGAACACTGGAGACCCAAGAGTGGCCTGACGGGCAAGTGCAGAGAGCCAGATGCTTCTGGCCCCAAGAGGTGTAGGCAAACTAGCACCACCCCTGCTAAAGCACCCAGAAGAGCTGGATACAGAATAAAATTGTTCTCTTTACTGTAGAGCTGAAGAAATATGAGTGGGAAACCCTCAGTGGCTGGAATTGAAGATGAAACTGGGAAAAGCAGTAAGCTATGCAGCGGTTGCCCCTCTAGGGCCTACTGATCTCAGTAACCCCAAGGTTTGGCTAACAGATGATGAGACCTTGGGCTGTAAGAGGTGAGCTGTTGGAGCTGGAACGCCCTCTGTGAAGCTAAGACATGCAAGAATGGATAGGAAAATTCACTCACCAGCACAGCGACAGAATAAGGAAGTAGTCTGCCTTTTTGGGTGGAGAAAAAAAAGAGAGACCAATGGATTCATATTTCAGAAAGATCATTCTAGCTGCAGATTGGAGGACAGCAAAAGTGAGTTAAGAAGATCAACATCCAGGTAAGACATTCTGGTAGCTTGGACTGGGACAGTGGCAACAGAGCCAGTCCACATGACTGGTAGCATGATTAATTCCAGGTTCAAAATTATTGCTATCAGTGAAGAATGGAACTCAACAAGCAGCTTATAAAATGACTCAGGAAAACGAAAGAGGTCAATGACAAGGGTTGGGTTTCCAGAGACTGCAACAGTAGAGGCCATAGGATCCATGTTGTGCAAAATTTGGCAAAGTCAGTGCAGGATAACCCAGGCGAGGAGAAGAATCACTGGGGTTAGACAGGAGGGATGCTTTGCACTTCAGAGAACAGCCATCATGGCCCACCCTGCAGGGGAAAGAGCTTCAGAATAGCCCAGGGTAATGGGGGTGGTCTTTGGGCTCACCTCTGGAACTGAGACTTAGAAGAAAATTTTGGAAGGGACTGAGAATGCCACCAAAAATGCAGTGACTGACTCAAAATTGTTTCAGGCTAGGACACCAAGTAGTTTAGCTGAGCCTCTCATACGTCCATACAGCTGGAAGAAATTAGAGACGTAAGACCCAGTCTGCTCCTCAATGTGTGGTCTGCGGACCAGCAGCAACAGCCTCACCTGGCTATCCCACACAGGCCTCCAGAGTGAGACTCTGCATTGTCACATGTTCCCAGGGATTCCTACACACATTACAGTTTGAGATGTGCTGCTTTGGAAGACCATGTCATTTGAGCCATCTGTGACCAAGGACATGGGATATATGTTCCAAAATGAAGTGTGTGAGGGTAGCTTTGAAATATTCCAGTTCACCTCCAGCCAACCAAAAACAGAAGAAATGTGGCCACATCTAGTCCAAGAGAGCCAGAGGTATTGTAATCTTCCTACAAGTGGCTAGGGGTGTCTCGGTGGCTGTCAGTTACGCCTCCAACTCTTGATTTCAGCTCAGGTCATGATCTCAGGGTTGTGAGATAAAGCCCTGCATGGCGCTCCATGCTGGGCGTGGAGTCTGCTTAAGATTCTCTCTCTCCCTCTCCCTCTGCCCCTGATGCCCCTCTCTGAGAGAGAGAGAGAGAGGAATTGGCCAAATGCAACAAAACAGATCCCCAGAAAACTGAAGGGGAACGAGTGGAAAGAGACACAAACTTGAAAAGTAGTTAGGGTTGTAATTTCTGATTTCTTCCACTCCCGGTTAGATGAGTAGCCAACTGACATCAACTTCCAATTTATGATGTAGCCTTAAAAATGTTTATAAATATTTTAGACTTAAATTTTCATCGCTACAATATTTTTGCCCTGAAGCAACACTTTTCCCCCCATCGATGCATTAAAATTCTCCTACATTACTTTGATGCCATCATTTCGGGTATCTTTTACCCATAATATAATTACAGTGGTCACATGACATCACTAAAGTTAATTAGTGGTATTACCATCCCTTCACTCAGTGAATATATATTGAGGACCAGTGCTAGATACTGGGATACAACAGCGGACATAACTGATGTGGTCACTGTGTCTATGGTGCTTCAAGACCATAAGGTTAAATATAATCATCACATTTCTTGACACTTTCCTCAGTATTATTAATATGAGAATTCTGATTTATTTTTGTAATAACACCAAATGTGATAGACCAATAAACATTTATATTTGCATGTCTCTTGTTTTGCTATATAAGAGCATGATGAATGGATCAGAAACCTCTTCTGTGCTGTATTTTTAGGAATATTTCCCTTCAACTTCAATATACTCCTCTCTGTAGTGAAAAGCCTTGAGAGTCCTAAGGGATGGCAATTGAGCACATAAATATGTAAAATTCTCATTGAATTAATAGATATGATTTGTTATTTTTTTTTCTTTTTGGCTTGTTAGAATATAAAAATCTGGCAAGTTATCTTAAACTCTATCACTTGGGTCTCTTGGGGGAAAATGTGAGAACCGAGGAGTACAGCATAAGCTTCAGCCGTCTGTGTCTCTAGATAGCTCTGCTCTGTCTCCAAGGGCTACGAAAGATGATTTGTCAGCTTAACGTCAGCTGCAGGAGCTATGGAAGAAGACTGTCTTCTCTTCTAGCCATAGATGTGCAGAAATAGCACGCAAAGCCAGAGAACAGAGGTGGGTGGAAATTTAACCTCTCCCCTCAACACATGCTAACACCACACACACAACCACTCCCTGCTTCCCTCTCCATCACCATCCTGTCCTGGCCTTATGTTCCTTCTTTCTCCATCACTAAGCACATGGCTGATAGGTGCTCAGCTACTTTTATGTTATAGTCCTCTTGTAAAAGCAACAACCTAGCTCCTTAGCCAAAAGGCAGGTAGAGCTTCGAACTTTGTGCCTAGGAAGATAAGATAATAAAACTCGGTGTTAATTATCACTGGATTAACTCAGGTGGGAAATAGAAAAAATAACATCTTTTGTGTCCTACTTTGTCTTCTCCCTTCCCCAGCCCCCATTGTGGACTAATCATTGTCTCTGTGGAAGGGAGATAGTCCACAGAAGGGTTTGTATTCCCAGCTCCTGGTGCCCAGAAACCGATATTGATGAGCTCAGTTTTGTTAGGGACTCCAGGGATCATGTGACTGGGAGATGAGAACACACTCCTGAGCACATTAAGATATTGAGAGTCTTTTTCAAATACCTCATTTCTGCTAACAGCTGCACTCCACTCTTGTCTTCCCAAGGTTGACCTTTTGTATACTGCACCATCTATTTCCAGGTGTTGTCAAATACTCTCTGTTCTTCCCTTGAACTTTATTATCCAAATCACCACCTTTCCATTCTCATAACCATGCCCCTGGTCCAGACTAGTTCTCCACTGTATTACAGCACTAGTCTTCTAGCTATTTCCTGGGGTCCACTCTTATCCACAACAATCTGTTCCATGAGAGTGATCTTCTACAAAGGCCACCTTGTTCTATTACTTATTGGCTCAAAAATTCTAAGTGAAAGATGGTTCTGAACAGTTTAATCTAACTCTAATATGTGTGAAAACACGTAGACCATAGAATCAGAAAGACCTGGATTTGAATCCCATCTCCACCAATTATAAGTTCTCCAACTTCCCTAATCTTTAGTTTAAAAAAAGTTTTTTTGCTGTTATTAATATGGTATAATATATATAACAGAAAATAAGCCATTTTAATCATTTTGAAGTGTACAACTCAGTGGCTTTTATGGCATTCATCATCGCCATGACTCCCAAAATTTTTCATCACCCTAAACAGAAACTTTTGTACCCATTAAGCAGTAACTCCCCATTCGTTTTCCAGGTGTGCCATTCTCCTTCAATGTGTTGGTCAACTCAGAAGCTCTCTGAATCTCGTTGTTTCAGAGTTTTGGTAGAGCTCAATCTCTGGCCACTCTCCCCTCCCCAGAGATGTGAGCATGGGGGTGGGAGGAGGGCTGGAGAGCAGGGTTGAAAGTCCCAATCTTCTAATCATGGCTTAGCCTTTTTGCCACCAGCCCCCATACTGAAACTGTCTGGGAGCCCCACCTTAAGTCAATTCATTATCAGAAACTCAGGTGTGATCAAAAGGGGCTTATTATAAATAACAAAAGACACTCCTATCACTTAGGAAACAAGGTTCTGGTTGCCCTGTGCCAGGAACCAGGATGAAGACCAAATATTTTTTTTAATTAGAATTATATATTTTTTATTATGTTCAATTAGCCAAAGACGAAATATTTCTAATTACACCATAGCAATCATCACCACTATCTTTTTCCAAAACTTTTTCACCATCCCAAACAGAAACTCTCTACTCATTAACCAATAATTCCTCATTCTCTGTCCCACCAACCTCTAATCTACTTTCTGTCTCTATAAATTTACCTATTCTAGATATATCATATAATGTAATTATATTGTTATAATTATAATAACATAGTTATAATTATATTATAACATAATAATTATAATAACATTATATTATAATTATATAATTATAACATCTGTCCTTTTGTGTCTGGCTTATTGCACTTGGTATAATGTTTTCAAGAGTCATCCAAGTTGAGGGGTGCCTTGGTGGCTCAGTCATTTGAGCATCCAATTCTTGATTTCGGCTCAGGTCATGATCTCGGAGTCATGAGATTACGTCCCACATCAGGCTCCATGTTCAGTGGGGAGTCTGCTTCTCTCCCTCTCTCGCTCCCTCTGCCTGCCTCCCTCTTCCCCCTGCTTGCACGTGCTCTCCCTCTCTCTCTAAAATAAATACATAAATAAATCCTTTAAAAAACAAGAAAGATTCATCCATGTCAAAACTTGTACCAGAACTTCATTCATTTTTATGGCTGAATAATATTCCATTTTATGTATATACGACATGTTATTTATTCCTTCATCTGCAGATGGGTGCTTGGATTGTTTCCATTTTTGGCTATTATGCTGCAATGAATATTGGCATACAAGTATCTTTGAGTCCCCGTTTTCAATTCTTTTGGGTACATACCTATGAGAAAAATTGCTGGGTCCTATAATGGCATTTTTAGTTTTTTGAAGAACTGCGCAATTGTTTTCCACAGCAGCTGCACCATTTAGTATTTCCCTTAAGCAATGCACAAGATTGCTTTGGCTATTTGGAGTCTTTTATGGTTCCATACAAATTTTAGGATTATATGTTCTATTTTTGTGAAAAATGTCACTGGCATTTTGATAGGGATATCACTGAATCTATAGATTGCTCTATATTCTGGACATTAAATTATTATTATGTTTATGATTTGCTAGGACTTTCTCCCATTCTGCAGGTTGTCTTTTCACTTTCTTGATGCACAGAAGTTTTAAATTTTGGTGAATTCCAATTTAGCTATCTTTTTTCTGTTGTTGTTTGTGCTTTTAGGTCATATCTAAGAATCTATTGTTAAATTTAAGGTCATGAAGATTTACCTCTATGTTTTTTCTAAGAGTTTATGGTATTAGTTCTTCTACTTAAGTGGTTGATCCATTTTGAGTTAATTTTTGTATATGGTGTGAGGTCGGGACTCAACTTCATTCTTTTGCATGTGGAAATTCAGTTGCCCATTACCATTTGTTGAAGAAAGTGATCTTTCACCATTGAACGGGTTTGACAAAAGTCAATTGGCTATATTATGTTTGGGTTTATTTCTGGACTTTTAATTTTGTTTCTTTGGTTTGTCTATCCTTATGCTAGCAGCATATTATTTTGATTACTGCAGCTTTGTAGTAAATTCTGAAATTGGGAAATGGGAATACCCTGACTTTCTTCCCCTTCAAGGCTGTTTTAGCTACTTGGGGCCCCTTACAAATCCATATGAATTTGAGGATCTGTCAAAAAAATTAAAAGTCTCTGGAAATTTGATAGGGAGTGCGTTGAATCTGTGGATCACTTTAGGGATTATTGTTATCTTAACAATGTCAAATCTTCCAAACAATGAACAGGGATATCTTTCCATTTATTTGGGTCTTCTTTAATTTCTTTCAAGAATGTTTTTTAGTTTTTATTGTACAAGTCTTTCACCAACTTCATTAAATTTATTCCTAGATATTTTATTCTTTGAGATGAAAATGGAATTGCCTTTCTAATTTCCTTTTCATTGCAGATATATAGAAACACAGATGGTTTTTGTGTGTTGATCTTACATCCTGAAACTCTGATAAATTTGTTTATTAGCTCTAGCAGCTTTCTTGTGGATTCCTTAAGATTTTCTCTGTATAGGATCATGTTGTCTGTGAATCTTCTACTTCTTTCTTTCCAATTTGGATGCTTTTATTTCCTTTTCTTTTCTAATTTTTCTGGCTAGAACTTCTAGTAAAATACTGAAGAGCTATGGTAAAAGTGGACATTATTGTCTTGTTCCTGATCATTTACTTTTAAAATACCTGTTAAGTTGATAATGTTAGTACCCTCATAAGAAGAGACAGGAAAGAGCTTGCTTCCTCTCTTGTCTTCTCTTCCCACCATGTGAAGATATGATAAGACCACTGTCTACAAATCAGGAAGAAGGCTTTTATCAGAACCAACCAGGCTGGCAAGGTTTTGGGAAGTCCTAGTTTTGGACTTCCCAGCCTCCAGAATTGTGAGACATAAATTTCTGTGAAGCCATGCAGCCTAAGGTATTTTTCTTACAGACCAATTCCTGCCCAGATTACCATAAGTTCTTACACTAAAGGCCTATTTACCTCAATTCCTATTACCTAATACAGCATGTTCAACTTTTAACAAAAAGGCATGCCAAAGGCAAGAACAGAAACACAGTCTGAGGAGACAAAGCAAGAACCAGGACTAGACTCAGATATGAAACAGATGTTAGAATTACCAGAGAGGGAATTTAAGATAACTATGATTAATATGTCAATGGTTCTAGTGGAAAAAGTAGACAACATGTAAGAACAGATGAGGAATATAAGCAGAAGAGATTTTTCAAGGTGATAAAGTTATATTATATGATACACAAACAGTGGGTACACAGCACTGTGCTTTTGTTAAAACCCACAGAATTTTATAGCACAAAGAATGAATCAATGTATGCAAATTTTAAAAAAACAATTTAGGAGGTCACAGTGAAATACGGAATATGGCCAAACAAATTACAAGAGTATGAGACAAACTCACTACCACAGTAGAAGGTTATGGGTCAATAATAGGAAGAGCCTAGGGTAAGCAATGTAGTAATGGATTAGACTTGGAGACATAAGTGTAAACTCACGCTTAACTCACTATAGGTACAGATGATTACACACAGAAATATTTACAGGTCTACATATATACATGGTTTAGTATACATATATATTTTGTTACTCTGGCAACTGAGAGGTGCCAGAAGCAATGACACCCCAATAGCAATGAGCTCACCAAGGGCCCAGATTTTGGTGACATTGTCCAATAAAAGGAATCAGGGCTTCTTAGAGAAATGGCTGGCTCTAGAACTGGGGGAGGAAACATTTAAGATGACTCTGGAGCATCTCAACATTCTAGAAAGGTCACACAATTCCTCTGTATAATATATCTGGGGTCAGCTATTTTCTCCAGGATAAACCAGCAGGAACATTGGTTTCCTAGTCCCCAGAAAAAGAAGTAGGTTTCACACTCAAGCAATAGATCCATAGGCCCTTTCCTGCTTTCTACACTCTCTTTGGCAAGGATTTTCTCTTTTTTTCTCTCTCTCTGGGCAGTGTGACCTAACTTTCCATCCTTCCCTGGCTCCATTTAGAAGCTCTCACTAAGACCTCTGCTGAGCCCTCGGAATGTGTTTCAGATTTGGTAGTTAACCACTTGGATATCATACTCTCATTACTGGCACTATCCACAAGGGGAGTGAGGAACAGGCCTCTCTGTCTTAAATGTGAGATGAAAATAACAGTATGTTGCACAGAGCATGTGATTATAAATAAGTAAGTGCCTGGTAGTGTTCTTTGCACTGACATCACGTCCATATACAGACTATACTTACAAGGGAGAAAAGATTTTGACTCTAAGGTTCAGAGTCTATTGTAAAGTACATAAATACAAATTTACTTTTAGCCATTTTTCCTACCTGCTGGGAATGATTTATAACCACATGATTTGAGAGTTATTAGGTGCGAAATTTTTAATTCTTCATTTTGCAGATGAAGAAATTGACGTAGAGAGCTGCCTGGCCGTTGCATTGACGTTATACAAAGATTTCATAAAAATGCCATTTATGCAAGATAAAAAACCTTCTTGTAGCTGAGAAGAATTATGCAGTCTTTTAAAAGTCTTAATAAACATTGGCTTGAATAAACTTTACTATAGAGCCTTTGGATTAGAAGAGATCTAGAGTGATCTATAGTTTCCCAACAGTTAAGCAAGGAAACAAGGGTATCTTCGTCCTTTTCCCCATCTCTGTTTAAGTACTGATTATAAAGAACAGGGGTCGGGCGCGTGGGTGGCTCAGTAGTTAAGCATCTGCCTTCGGCTCAGGGAGTGATCCCGGAGTCCTGGGATGGAGCCCCGCATCCGGCTCCTCCACTGGGATACTGCTTCTTCCTCTCCCACTCCCCCTGCCTGTGTTCCCTCTCTCACTGGCTGTCTCTCTCTCTGTGTCAAATAAATAAATAAAATCTTTAAAAAAAAAAAAAGAGCAGGGGTGGAATATTGAAGCTTTGTGACATATTTGGGTCATTCTAAGAAAAGATAATCCATGAAAGTCCATTCTTCCAAAAACAGGTATATTAAGGAATGATTCTTTATGTTGCAAATAAATCCTCTGCCTTACAAAATTAATCATTTCAAGCCTTATTCACATAACAATCTGGTGCATATAAAAATTATTTGCATCAAAAAATTCTAGGTAGGCTATATGACTGAATTGAGAAGGGAAGTATGCTAGTACCTGGTTATAACTGTAAACATCAAGAAATTCATTAACCTGATATGATGTAAATTCTCTTCTAATTTATTTATGTTTCCTTGAAGTTTAATTATTTTTTAAGAAATTTTTGAGATGTTTGCTCAGCAAGTCATACCTGTGAACTTGTTTGGTCTGAGAAAAGAAAGACATAAAACTGCAGTTTCAACAAAGTGTATTCATGAGCCACAGAAGAAGCTGAAATCTGTATTTTACTGTCAACAGAGTTAAGCAGATGCATGATTTTTACTGCACAGAAACTCTTTCCTCGGATCCTTGTCATCAAACTGTCATGAGACCTGCTTCGTGCCACTGTGGGTCAAGACAATTACTGCATGCTTCTCCTTAACCCTGACGAGCTAACCGTATTACAGATGTATCAAATATCATGTATATTATCAGGGGCATTTCTCAAATATTTTGTACTTAAAAGAAGCTTCTAGAAGTCCAGAGGTTGATAGCAGAAGTGCAGTCCTCTGCTATACATCTCATTTCCCCTCATTTCTCTCTCAGAGACCACAAACGGAGGTCAAAAGGACCTGTCCCGGATGAGGCATTTCCTTGAGACTCTAGTGTTAAGATGATAAATGGGTGTACCATCTGGCTTCACGCAAATGACAAAGAAACTACAACTCATGGAAGAGTGTGTTCAGTTTTGTTACAGGTGTTTACTCTTGACCCTGTAGATATGCGGATAAGGGAAATTTATAGTATTTCTGACATTTCAAGATTAAAGTTCTGAGGACACTTTCTGTACTGGACTTCCTGCTTTTGTAGCCAGATAAGGTGTAGTTTTATAAAAATACGGAAGGCCTGCATGTATGACCCAAACTCTCCACTGCCCTCCTTCTCTATTACAAACAATATGTACAACCAGATTCCCATGAAGTCACTTCGCTTTGCGGTGACTATTTCTCCCGCCTTCTTAGCAGATGATAGGTTTTCCTATTTTTGGTTTTGCTCTTCCTCAATTACATTTACCTGTTTGGAGAGGGAAGGGGGACATTTTTTTTTTTATAATTTTTTATTATATTATGTTAGTCACCATACAGTACATCCCCGGTTTCCGATGTAAGGCTCGATGATTCATTAGTTGTGTATAACACCCAGTGCACCATGCAATACGTGCCCTCTTTACTACCCATCACCGGTCTATCCCATTCCCCCACCCCCCTCCCCTCTGAAGTCCTCAGTTTGTTTCTCACAGTCCATAGTCTCTCATGTTTCATTGGGAAGGGGGACATTTTGAATCCAGGTAACCAGGTCTGGCGTTGGAGGTCAGAAATGTGCTACAAGTCCCACCCCAGGCTGCAAACATCTGGCAGCCCAGATGGGAGTAATAGCAACTCTCTTCATATTTTCATAACTGCATTATGGAAGATGTTCGCTGGTTTCTTCCTCGGTGAGTTTAATTCACACCAATACTTTAAGGAAGATTAGAAAAAGAAAAAAAAAAGGAATGAAAGAAAACATTTATGACAGCCCAGAGCTGGGTTTTCATGCTCCCATCGAACAAAAAAAAAAAAAAAAAAATCCAAGATAATTACAGCATATAACAGATCCTTAAGGCTTATTTTGCGAATCAAATCAACTATGTATTATTTTCTGTGCTAGAACAATATCCACCACAAAAATGCTACATTTTTAGCCCAGATATAGGTTTTATGTTTTTCCTCTAAAATGATTTTCATCAGTGTAGAGGTTTTGGAAAGCCAGCTGAAAATGAAACAACGTAGGGGAGCTGCTTTTTCTGTTCAGTGTTATCGTTCAGCCTCGCTTGAGACCCTGACATTAAGAGATGCCCTAGCTGTTACGTCACCAACCCTTTCTAACAGCTGCACTAAGGAGTAATAGTCGTATTTTATTTCCTGCCTCTTCTTTGAGACGATTTTCTAGACTATTGTCCAGATTCGCACGAGTGAACAAGTCGGGGACTCGCATGCAGACTGTCAGCTCCTGACTGGAAGCAGTCCTCAGCGGGGGAGGCACAGAGTCACTGAAACAAAGCTGGACAAACCCTAGAGTCACCAGGATAGTTACGTCCACTTGGAGAGGTTAAGCGAGGGGCAGAGTCAGGTCTCACCTCAGGACGAACGTTCCTGAGAAACAGACCACCTCATGCCAGTGCTGTAAGCAGTAGGGGTTTTGTCCCTTTTGTTGGTTCAGGTGTCCCTAAGCCTCTGGAATAGTGTTTGGCAAGAGTGGGCACTCAGTAAATATTTATTAATGAATGAATGCGAATCACTCCCAGCTCCTTGACCATCAGCCAACTAGGCATCCTAGTTGTGTGACCTTTCTTGAGTGACCTTACATCACCAGGGTGGGCAGCATGAGCTAGTGAGAAAAACACTCAGATCTAGTTCGTAACTGTCATTTATCTCAGCCAAGTAACTTCATGGCTCTATTTCCAAGACCAAATAACTCAGAGTCTTAGCTTTCTCATCTGTAAACCAAGATAATATTGGACCTACCTATTTCATAGGGTTTAATGCATATCAAAGTAGGTGCATATGGTCAGCTCTAAAGTGCTATAGAAATATTGTTACTATCAGCAGATGGACTGGGACGTGGCCACTTTATTAACAGAGATGTTGGCTCTAGGAGAGTTTAGGCAGGAACTCTGGGGCAAAAGCAACTACTCCAACGTGATGAAAGGCTCTGGCCAAGAGCATGCTGGGATCCGTGACCCGGATTGCTCCTGCGCTAGACCCAGCCTGGCAGAAGCCAGGGAAACTAATGCAACCCAAAGCTTGTTGGCGAGCTGCCCGTGAGAAGCAGAAGAAAACAGTGAGCTTAGCAGAGGCACTGACCCAGGAATAGCCCGCCAGGCCCACACATGCCCAACCCCCACATTACCTGGAGTATTTGACTTTCATTTTTTATTTTCTTTTAAGAATCATCCCTTTGAAATATGCAAATAATTTATGGAAAGTTACAAAATGTTCAGTCATTCCCATTCTACTGTAAAGTAGTTTTATGTGGTTGTTTGCCTCCCCTTACCACAAAATGGTGGTAAGGGTGAATATGCCGTTCGATGGGCTATGGTGGGGGTGGGGGGCAAAAAAGTCATATAATCAAGACTGTGGAGACCAGGGGCAACTTTCTCCAAATAGACAGGTGCTCCAGCGGTGAGAGAGGTGAAGCTGTAAGGACACCTGGGCCCCTGGACTCAGGGACAGCAGGGGACAGAAGAGAGGTCTAAGGAAGAGAAAAAGCAGTTTCTTGTCACTGCTCCCCCAATTTTTAGGACCAGTTGTGAATCAGAATTGGAAGGTAAAAGTGTCTTCCTTCTTCCTCTCATTTCACTTTCTGTTCCTGAGATCACAGCCCAGACTGATACAATTATCAACATTTGTAAGTGGCCTTTCCTTTTTTTAACTAAAAAATTCAGAATAGATAAACATTTCCAATGGTTCGAAACTCAAAACGCACAAAAGGCACCTCCAGAATCCAGTTGACTGGGGATCCTTCTGGAACTGAATAACCCACATACAAACAAGCACGCACTCTCGCACAGACTCTCTCTTTTCCTTCGGCTGCTATTTTTAATGTTCAGGAACATGAAATTAAATTGGCTTTGGGGCCTGCCTGGGAATCTGACAACGATTTATAACAATTTTTTTTTCCTGAGAGAAACTGTGTTCTCAGATCCACATAATCAACCTAAAGGTAAATTTCTAGAACCAAGCACATTCGTAAATTGGAGACTTCCTGTTTAGATCTATATTAAGCAGTGCTGAATAAGCAGAGATATGAAGAACGAGGAGGTGAAAAGTGAAAAATGCCTGTCTATGCGAGATTAAAGTTTGCCATGACTTTTTTCCTCCCCAAAGTACCTTCAATATGGGCTTTTTAGAAGCCAACGTTTATTGGGCTAAGGGTTGACAAGAAGTGAGAGCAGGAAGAAACCTGATGTTATCAAAATTCTCCTTCCTTGGGCTAAACAGAAGAGATCTCCATGCAAGGGGTTCTAAGGCTTTCCTCAAAAACCCTTTCCAACTGGCTCACAGCTGTCTCTGCTTCCATGGATGGAACTCCATTAATTCCAGGCTGTCATACAGGAAAGACCTTAACAAAATAAGAAGCCAAATGGACACATCTTGCTTAATGTCACTAGCTGGTATCTTCGGGATGAAGTTTGTGTTGAATGTTTCTATGTGACCAAGTCACACGAGTCTGGGTGTGTGGAGAATCGTTTCCAGAAACAGCAAGGACCACACTGTGTTTGCAAACAATCCAGTGTGCCCAGGTTGAAAGCATCTCGCCTTGGGGGACACTGTGGTAACTCACTACTCTTCACCCACACAAATAACCATAGGTTTATTACAAAGCCTGCGTATGGACTGTAATGAACACCCTTGAAAGGATAAACATTTAGATTTCTTGCCAATGAGATGAAGGAGTTTAACAATAAAGGAGAAGTGAATAAACTCCCCCTCCAAATTGTTTGGACCTAAAAAATCAACTCTTCCTTTCTTGACCAGAACCTATAGCTCAGTTGGTTTTTGCTGAAAAACAAAACAAAACAAGAAGGAACACAGGTATTGGTATCATGGATTGATAGTAATGTGCGTAATTTTCTATCCTAGCAAATTTCTTGAAGGCAGGACTGCTACATCTCTCAGAGAGACAAAGAGAAAAAATAGATATAGGACAGTTACTTACATTTGAATTTCATACCGTGTCATAATCATTATTTAACACCTCACCACACTTAGAAAATAGATTGCATGTGGTAATGTTCTCCAGCGTTGTTTGTTAAACTGAATTAGAGATCATGTCAACATGCCAATTTATTATTATTATTATTAATTATTACTATTGATTTTATTAGCACTAACTAGGTGCTAAGCTAAGCACTCTTCTAGGGGCTTTACAGATAACTTATTTAATAGGCAGATGAATAACAAATATTAAAAAACTCAGTATTTTCTCCTTAGAATTTTAGATCTCCATGCTATCTTTATTCACAGGGTCAACGTGATCTGAATTTGATTGCTATCAGAGTAGAGTTTTGTTTATATAACTTTTCTTTGATTATGAAAGTAGTACATATCAAACAAAATAAATAGGACAATACCAGAAAGTATAAAAAAGGCAATAATAAAAAGATAACCTCCATTAGCATTTTCATTAGACATGTATTTTGAATATCCCAGAAATAATTAGTTGTAATTTCTGCTCATTCTATCAAAATAGCATCCCAGCCCCCAGTCTTTCTCTATCCTGTCATTCTCTTTTTTCTATGGCTGTCATTGCATTGATCACTGTCTAAAATTATCTAGCTTTCATTTCTTCTCTTTCTCCTGCTACTGGAATTGAACCCCCCGTACATCCCGGGTGCTGGGTATACAGTTGGTGCTCAATAAATGTTTCTTCAATGAATTAATATTCCTACTCTGTTGTACTCTGAACTCTGTGATAAGTTCAGTATGATATCTTACAGCATTGTGTTTTTGGCATATGCACAACGTCTGAAATTATTTTACTCAAGATTACTTAGTTCAACAATGAGAAAAGTTAGAATTTTGGCTAAAATTTGACGACCACAACATCCAAAAAAAAATTCTGTACAGAGTAATGTAGTTATAATAATGCTGCAAAACATGCTTTCAGAAGTGCCAGTGCGGTCTTGTTCATTTAGGATTTTAATGGATTAATCCTTTCCCTCCTGAGAATATCATGGGCAGAAACTTGACAATGCAAATCTTTAATGAGAACCCACTTAACTAGGTCAATAGAAAGTGTCATCTTCATGTTCCCTATAAAATCAAAGTTTTGATATTTCCCCCACGTTTATTTGACAGGACACATTGTTAGGTATGAAAAATTCAATATGCCAAAGGAATTCAGAATACTAAGGGAAAATATAAACAGGAACATTCACTTAACAATAATTTGTTTCGGGAAAAAATCCTTATCATGGCCCTAGGACATATTGGGACCCCAAAAAAAGGGCCTGGTTTGGCATATGGATTTTCTTTATCTTTAAAGGAAATTTAATCTCTTCATATATATTATCACAACATGGATATGAAGCAGATAAATAAGAGGCTAGTATTGCTCCCATACTACAGTTGGAAACCTCCAACTCAATCAGTGACTCTTAAGTATCTATTGCTTGCCCAGTTCTGTACTAAGTAAAACGTGCCTAAGAGAAAGTTTGGTTTAAAGGAGCTTTAGATATAGTTTGGGAGATAAAATGAAATGTCTCAAGCAATTAGAAAAAGAGAGCTAACCAAGTGGCACTCATTAATTACGGATGTCTAAGTTTGGAGATGGGAGAGGAAGGTATGGGGAACATGGAGAAGTGGCATTTACAAAAATGGAGGGGAACTGGGAGGTAACAAGAACAATGACCATTACAATATCACATGGATTGCATGCTTGCTACGGACAGGTAAATGCTTTGCATAAACTCACTTAAAATCCCTACCAACCCTATGAAGTTGATTCTATTATGACCCTCATTTTGCAGATAAGGAAACCGTGAGCTGCAGGATAAAAAAAGAAAAGTTGCCAAGTCATGAAGCTAGTAGGATTAGGGAGAGAATGACACAAGCTAATCATGAACCCGGGCTGGAAATCAGGACTGGAGACTCCCTAGCCCCGCTCGAAAAAGGATTCCAGTTGAGAATTGTGAGAACAAAGCCTTCTGAGTTATGCAGAACTTTGAGTTTTAGTTTGCAGTTCTTAAAGCCTTTGGATTTAGGACCCCTTTATAGCTCAGCAATAATTGAGAACCCCAAAGAGCTTTTGTTTACAGGGGTTATATTTATTGATATTTAACATAGAAATTAAAAGTGAGAAATTTTAAAACATTAAAATGTTTAACATTAAAATATTAAATGACAATAATAAACCCATTATCTACAATATAAATGACATTTTTATGGAGAATGTCTGTCTTTTCCAAGACAAAAAAAATCTAATGAGAAGGGTGACATTATTTTACATGTTTACAAATTTCTTTCATGTCTGTCAATAGAATAGAAGGCTTCTGCATATAATCTGCCTTGATATATTGTTTTGGTTGGAGCATATGAAGTAAGTCTACTCCACATATCTGTGTATGTGGTTGGAAAAGGGAGGAGTCATTTTTTTTTAAGTTTATTTATTTTTTAAGTAATCTCTACACCCAACATGAGGCTCGAACTCATGACCCCAAGATCAGAAGTTGCATGCTTTCCCAACTGGGCCAGGCATCCCAAGGGAGGACTATCTTAATAGCCTTTTCACAGAATTGTGGATAATCTTTGATACCACTCTAAAACCTGAAAATTTATAGTTTCTTTACCTCTTCTTTGTTCGTCAAGACATTATTTATACCCAAGAAAATTAATCAGATTTACATGTTCTGAGTGATGAAATTTAATACTGATATCAAAATACAGAAAAATTCACCCTAAAAAATTCCTTCATGCCCCTTTGCACTTCCCTCCCCTTATTCCTAGCTTCATGCAACCAGTGATCTGCCTTCTGTCCCTACAGTTTGTCATTTCAAACGAGATCATTCATCGTCTTTTATCTTTACCTTCTTTCCCTTAACATAATAGTTTTGAGATTTATTCATGTTGTGTATATTGTTCCTTTTTATCGCCAAATAATATTCCATTGTATAGATATAAAACAATTTGTTTATATATTGGCCAACTGCTAAATATTTGGGCTGCTTCCAGTTTGGGGATATATACAATAATGCTACTATGAATAGTCACACATACATATTTTAGGTGGATGCGTATTTTTATTTCTCTTAAGTAAATATCTGTGGGTGGAACTGTTGGATCATATTATCATAAATATATGTTTAATTTTATAAGGTCCTGACATACCGTTTTCCAAAGTGGCTGCACCATTTAACATTCCAACCCCAATTGCATGAGAGTTCCAGTTGCTCCACATCCTTGCCAATGCCTGGTATGGGCAATCTTTATTGCTTTACCCATGCGGGTAGGATCTGTAGTGGTTTCTTATTGTGGTTTTAGTTTGCATTTCTCGTATGACTAGTGACATTGAACATATTCACATATGCTTATTGACTATCTTCTTTTGCGAAGTTTCTATTCCATTCTTTTGCTTCTTTTTAAATTGGGTTATTTTATTATTGAGTTCTTAGAGATTTTTAGATATTCTGGATACAAAGTGTTTGCTGGATGTATATGTTGTGAACATTTTTTTCCCCAGTTTGTGACTTTCCTTTCAGTTTTCTTCATTGTGTCTTTCAAAGAGCAGAAATTTTTAATCTTGATGAAACCCATTTTATCTTTTTTTTCCCCTAAGATAGTATTTGTTTTTGGTGTCCAGTTGGGTGTCTAGCCCAACATCACAAAGATTTTTATATATTTTTTTTCTAGAAGTTTAGTCACTTCAGATCTTCCATTTAGATCCATGACTTGTTTTGAGTCAAGTTTTGTGTATGGTGTGAGATAATGGTTAAGTTTTGTTTTGTTTTTATGCAGATATCCACTTGTTCCAGCACCACTTGCTGAAAAGACTATCTTTTCTCTATTGAATTATCTTGGTATCTTTGATGAAAATCAATTGACTATGTCACTGTGGGACTATTTCCAAATTCTTTAGTCCATTCCTTGATCTATTTTTACGTTAGTGCCTCGTTGTCTTTATGATTGTAGCTTTGTGATAAGTCATGAAATCAGAAATCCAATTCTGGTCTTCTATTTCTAAATTGTTTTAGCTATTTTAGGTCCTTTGCTTTTCCATATACATTTTAAAATAAACGTATTAATTTCTTTTTAAAAGCCCATTAGGATTTGATTGGGACTGCATCAAATCTATAGATGAATTTGCAGAGGATTGTCATTAGAACAACATTGAATCTTCCAACCTAGGGGTCAGCATGCTATGGTCTGCAGGCTGAGTCTAGCCTTTTCTTGAATGCCCTCAAGCTAAGAATGGTTTTTACATTTTGGAAGGGTTGTTTAAAAAAAAGCAGAAGGGAATATTCCACAGCGACCTACATGGCCTGGAAAGCCACCAATATTTACTGTCTGACCCTTGAAAGAAAAAGTTGGTCAACCTCTGTTCGAACCTTCGAATATGGCACATCTGTCCATTTATTTACGCTGTTTAATTTCCCTTCAAAATGTTTTTGTAGTTTTCAGTGCATGGGTCTTACACATCTTTCATCAAATCTAACCCTAAATATTTCTTACAGTGAACCACACTTTAAGAACCATTCCCATAAGCAGCGGGATAATTTGCTTTCTTCTTTTTAAGAAGTCAGATTACATGGTGAAAAATACCAAAGTATTATTTTAAAGACACTGTGAAAGGAGCCACAGAGGCTAGAAGCAGGGAAAACAAGAGGAATCTGCCGTATTTAAAATGAGAGGGGCTAGAGATATGGGTTACAGTAGGGGGAGAGAAAATCGAGTAAATTCAAAAAACATTTCAAAGGGAGGAAAAGCAGGATTGGTAATGGATTGGATAAAGAGGATGAAAGGAGGGGAAGAGTCAAAGACAACTTCAAGGTTTCTAGCCTGTGATGTTAAATGGCTCGCCCATGGTGATTTTTATTTGCTTTACTTTTATCACCCGGATGCACAAATGGGATTTTCCCACATCTAGCTATTGTAGCTCCCTACATTCAGCTTTACCATTGAAATTACCTGCTATCTCTTCACACCCTGTTAGTGAACAGGTAGTATTTTGATGGATGTTATATGATCAGAGAAATCCCGGGTCTTGGTGGCGTGTGGAACATAGCTTTCTCTAAATCCTTGTTTTAATTAATTATTCCTTAATATTCAAAATCTTTCTTAGCTATGCGGGAACCCAGGAGAACATTATTTTTCCCACCTCGTTTGTTCGGAAATCATCAGCCCTTGAAGATATTTATATTATTTATGACATTTAAATTTGTGGTTTTTTCTCCATTTTCCGTCCTTGGGCTTTCTTTTGAAGTCACACTATTAAACCTCCTTAAAAATATTTCTGTGTGTTTAGTTAACAAAAGCTCCTGTACGTTGAATCCATGCTGGGAAAAGGTTCAGGTAAGCTCTCTATATAAGCTTACAGACAATTGTGTAAATCTTCAGCCATTAAAGAGAAAGGAGAAAAAAGCCACCCTCATTACACCGCTGTCATTTACTCTTCATCTCCTGTCCTCTTTAGCAGCATTAAGATGGGATGTAAATTTGCCAGTTAATGCTGTTAGAAAATGGATGGTTCAAGAAGGGCAGGAATTAGAGATCAGTATTAGGGGCAGATAAGCTCCTTTTCCTCTGCAGTGGCGGCTGTTTAACATTCATGGGAAAATCATCATCAAACAGCGTTATCACAGCTCTGTTGATGGCTGAGGAACTTCATCACTATGATAATTTTTTTTATAGCTGTGAGCCAAAAAGCTCCCTTTTATTTCTGCTGTCTAGAGCTGTGATAGAAGCTTGTTTGTATGGGGAGGCTACAGCCAACCCTGGGCTCCCGGGCTGGGTTTGATTTCTTCTCCCTCCTCCCCAGCTCTCTCCTTGTGCATGTTACACTAAACAGTCCTACTGATAAAAATATATATATATAAAAATGGAAGTCCTCCAACAATCCTTCAAAGCATAACAGATATTTTTATGATCAGTAATTCAAAGTTTGACAAGTGATGCCGTTCTGTAATGAAACTGTCATCCATTTTATTGTGAGCAAAATGCTAACTTGATAAATGGAACACGGAGGGGAGGAGAGCAGAGGGCTGGGAGCAGGAAAGAAATGCCCGACTCTGAATACCTGGAAAGCAAACTATTCACAACAGTCAAAGTATCCCTCAATAGCCTATTTCTCATCAATAGGCTGAGTCCTCCAAGCTCCTTGCCTGTAATTATTCCTTTCTGGGTCTCAAGCAAAGCGCGCTGGAGGTGGGGTCTTCCGTAGCCTTTTCTTGGCTCCGTTCTATTTTTATGTTTGGAGTGTTTGGGGGACAACATTGGTTGTGTTATTCTAAACCTGCCGACTTTGCTGGAGAACACACAGTCTTCGCACGTGATGTTTCCCTGACATGTTTAGACGTCTTCGAGCGTAGGAGAGAGAAAAGTCGGCGTAGACCGGATAAAAGAGAGATAAAAGTTGCAGCGTAGACGGGGCAGAGAGGTGGGGTATTCTTCTGAAGTAGATAAGGAAACTATTCAAAGAAAATTTAAATTTATTAAGGTGCTCAAGCTGATGCCTCTTTGCAGCTTTGACCTCATTTTTGGAGGCTTAACTGCTCTGAGTGACTTCCTCCGCCTTCTGGAATGCCACCAGAAAACGTAGTGCTGAAAAGCAGTTTTGTAGTCTGGACAGAAAGGGACTATAACTTAAATCGTTGGGATTTGAATTCAGGATTGATGTAACTACTTCGATAATTGACTTTCAAACGCCCCTCCCCCACTCATTCCCTTTCTTTCCCCGAGAGCAGACTTGCAGGCCTGCCATGATGGGCTGGATGATGCTTGAAGTTTGGAGATAAGGCCTTTTGTCCACTGGGCTCAGCTTAGAGACCAAACTCATTTCCCACAAGACTAGAGTTTGAATCCAGTTAGGATCCTGGAGGTGAAAGGCTGGCGCCTTATCATTTAAGTATAGCTATTTAAACATGAGTTTGAAAGAGATACAGCAGGATGGAGGGACAGCCTTGTTCCTATAAGGATAATCTTGGGAAAATCTGCCTGACTATTCCCTAAAGATCAGATAGCCCGCTCCATCCCCAAATAGCTTTGGCCACTTCTGACTTCTCAAGATCAAGAGCCAAAGGATGCTTCCTGACTCCAAGATGTTCTGACCCATGGTTTCTTTTTTTTTTTTTTTTTTTAGATTTTATTTATATGAGGGGGGAGGGGGCAAAGGGAGAGGGACAAGCAGACCCACCACTAAGTGCAGAGCCAGAAAAGAGGCTCCATCCCAGGACCCTGAGATTATGACCCGAGCCAAAGTCCAATGCTTAACCGACTGAGCCACCCAGGCACCCCTGTTCCATGTTTCTTAAAAAGAAAGAAAAGAGAGAGACCTGATGAGGTGTTGAATTTCCATAAGCACTCTGCTTCTTGAGCTGACTCTATGGTTTAAGTCTTCACTCCGTGAGCTTCTCTTTGTTGGTGAAAAACCATCACAGGGGCCCTTAGAGGGAGCTACTGGACATGTCCGATAGGCATTCTTCTCTCCAGACACCTGAAGCACAGAGGCCGTGGATGGCCCCTGACCTACCTTCTAACGCCAACTCAGTGAGGCACCGCGAAGCCCCTCTCTCCCCAGAGGCTACCTCGTCCAAAAGGAACTCCCAGTCTTTCTTCTCTCAGTCCACAGTCCTTGCCACCGCTCTTCACTTATTTATTGCCCATCTCTCTCCACTATAATGGAAGCTCTGTGAGGGCAGATATGTGTGTCTTTTCTTTCTTGGTTTCTTATTGGTTGTTTTTTTCTGCTGTGTCTCCAGGGCCTAGACCAGCTTGATGTGTGGGAGGTGCTCAAAAGCTCACTGGGGAGTGAACGCGCTCTTGTCTGGAGCTGAAGCAAGAAGAGCTTCACAGCATTGCAGCCCAAACGCAAGGGGATAGACCTGACTGGTCAAGAAATGCCAAGGGGAGCAGAAGTGATCACGAAAGCCTTTTGCTTCCCAGGTACATGAAAGAAAGATGGACATTTGTTCAATTCTGAAGATAGGCCTAGAGAAACAGATCCGTGGAGAAATATGTTTTGCCATCTCCTATAATGGTATAGCAGGGAAGAGAAAACCAGGAGGTGGGAATGGGGGAGTTTCTTGTTACCAAGAATTTCAGGAAATAATACTTATTGCCAATGGCCCTTTCTAGTCTTTTCTTTTTGTGGAAACACAGGTGATCAATTCTCCATATTAGCTATAGAGGCCGTATGACTATAATCCATGAGTCATAAGGGACCTCCACTCAGAGATGAAGGGTTCCTGGGGAGGACAGCAAGAGGGAGCGGTGGCACCAGAAACCCCCAGGAGCGGTTGGGGCCATCCTCCTATGAACTTACAAAAGCTTGGGCACAGAACCTATGACCCACATAAAGGGGGCGGGCTACATCCAGCAACCACTGCAATCACACATTCTCTAATTTAGCTCCTTTTACACTAACAACTACTCGAAATGGCCTTAAATTCACAAGAACAAAAGACAATGATGGTAATTTCATCTGGCTCCTTTGCCAAGACAGCAGCAAGTTTCTAGTCTCCACTCCCTGCCCCTAATCCTCCCATCTCTCTCATTATCTTGAATTAGCCTTATTTTTTCTTGGAAATACAGAATAAAATTAATTAACCTTTTAGTAACTAGAACCCATTACAGGGATAGCTTGCATTCACAGTATGTAGGTTATGACTCAGTTATTAATTATTTTTTACTTATTTTGACTTTGGAGCTAAGAATAGTTTGTCTCATAAGAATTTCATTTCAACTTTACTAAACATATCTGTGTGCACACACGTGTATGTGTGTGCAAGGCACATACGTTTGGCAGACCTATAGCTTGGGTCAGTTTTGATGCCAAGCAGAGTTTATATAAATTTTTGTGTTTTCAGATTTCTTGTGGATATCAGGACTTCCTCTGGAAAGTGTAAAATTAATCTTACTCCAACTGAGTTTATGCCAAGTAATAAACAGGAATAATAGCCTCATTGCTTTCACTGATACTATCTAATATAGTGTGGGGGAGTCCCATCTGAGTCTATTTATCGACCTTTTGAATCAGATCAAAATCAGAAAATACCTTATAACACAGAAACTACTCTTTTGTCTCAGGGGCATGGGGAGGGAAACAGGTGATTCTGATAGGAATGGCTGGTAGCATTTTAGGCCAAAACCTGCTTTCCAGAACGCAGTGCTACAGGAATTATCTCTTCACCTGCTTCCTTGACTATGCAATTTTTTAGGAAGAGTATCAGCATTAGGAATCCTAGGAGTTCATGCTTGGTTCTTCACCACAGGGTCCGGAGCCAACCATTCGTTTTGTTAGCCAGTCTAATGGGTATTAACCAAATAAGCTCTGCGGGTCCCCTGATGTTATATGAGATGTGCCTCCCCACCTCCCCACCAACACACACACACACACACATACGCACACACACACACACACACGCACACACACACGATGATGATGATACCGCTAAATGAATGCCTTGTAGGAATCTATTTTCTTAGTAGACGCAATGGATTTGTTCCGGTCCATTTATACTCTCTCCACCTCCATTGACCCAACACACAGCTGTGAGCTAGGTGACCAACCCATGGAGGCAGCCAGTGGCCAATGACAAGCCAGTCAACACGTTGGGGGTCAGTCCCTGAGTGCTGGTGCTAAGTCAACGAGCCACAGACTCCAGGGGCTGCGCGGCAACGATCTGTGAAGGTACACAGGTTCTCTCGTATCACAGAGCTGTTGGCTCCCCCACCTGTTACCTCCTGGAGCCAGTATGAGGTTGTCTGCCCTGCACACCGCACCTCATTAGTCATAGACCAGCCGGGGCCGTGAGAAAACATCAGAACCTATCTGTCGCCTCTAACAAGTCACTGAACAGATTCTCCATTTCCTTTGTTGTGCTATGAATATTCTGCAGCTTGTCCGGTTTTATTAAGAAGGCTTTCCTTTGGTTTCTCTTTGTTCTTCTCATCTAATCTCTTAATGAAAGTTGCTAATTAAATTCCTATAGCCATTTTTTTTACAGTGTTTTGAATAGCAAAGTCTGTCAACTGCAGAAAGTGTGTATTCTTATCAACACGCCTGTTGCCTGGAGGAGTGAAGGCCTCGCTGACAGATGGCTGCCGAGGAAGGCCCAGCAGGGCTCACATCTGCAGCACCTGTCAGCAGGAGCACACACGAGTGCAGGGCTGCAGAGAAGGGCCCGTTTGGGTTCAATAAATAGAATCCAGGTTGCTAGAGTGTTCCCGTGAATCTCAAGGGGAACTTGGCAAATGTAAGCCAAGTAAGGCATGTACTTGTTTTTAAGCATTCTTTGATGCTGTCCCGTTCACGGTCACATAGCCCTTTAAATTTCAGTGAGATCAACTCTCTAAAGGAAAATTTAAAAGCAGCTGTGTGCATGACATGTATGTCAACCATCTTTTATCGGATACAAGTCATCAAATTGAGCCCCACTGCAATGACTTGTTGCTGTCTGGTAGGAGGTTTCAAGGCCTTTAGGAACAACATGGCATTGCCTTTTATGCTAAATTTACATGGAAATTAAAGATACGAAGGCTTTCCCTAAAACGAATCCCACTTTGACTCACATATAGGTAGTTAGCTTTACAATAACTTATAGTCGCAAGGGGCTCACTGAAGGGTAATCCGCCAACCCGGAAATCAGTGCCCAATCAGTCCCTTTGAGGAGACATTTGTCCTTGATCAAATGTTGGTACCTGCCTAAAGCAAAAATTCATTTGTTCTCTCATCACGGACTTTGTCTATGTACAGCAGGTGTGAAGTACTGGGCATGGGAAACAAGGTAGTTGTCACAACCTGGCTCAAAATGGCAGGCTAAGCACATGTGTCTATGCTGTCCCATCCCAGACGCCACAAGTCAGAAGAGGGGTGTGTGTGTGTGTGTGTGTGTGTGTCTTCATAACCAGGGATGAAAAATAAGAAAGGCTAAGCAGAGATCTTGAGGAATTTCTGAAAAATAGAAAAAAGGGATCAAATAAAAGGAGAAATAGACCTACGGCCTACCAAAAACTACATCTCAAAAGGGAAAAAATTGCCACTGACATGAAAGTAATTCGGGGAGAGCTCTGAGTACAGAGGCAGAGAACAGAGGGAGGAAGAGGCACCAGCATGCTTGAAGCTTAACTGGGGATTTTATCCATCTACCTAAGAAATACTGACATGTGTGCACCGGTGTGTATGAATGAGGATGGGCCTTGCTGCCGGACTCACGGCAGTGAAAAACCCGCCGGTCCATCTACAGGCGATTCCTGCCTCTGTCTTCATCTTGCCTTCCCCTGCTGTTTGTGTCTTCTCCTTTTCTGTCTCTCATAAGGACATTTGTCACTGGATTTGGAGCCCACTTAGATGATCTGGGATGATCTCATCTCAAGATCCTTAGCTTAATTATATCTGCAAAGACTCTTTTTCTAAATAAAGTCACAGCCATAGGTTCCGGGGGTTACGATGTGGACATACCTTTTGTGGGGGATGTAATTCAACCTACTACAGATGCTCAGTCAGCTTCCTTGGTTTTCCCAAGTCCTTCATTCTCAACTGTTTCCACCAGGTTTGAGGTCAATCTTAAACCTCCCACGTGGCTTGCCATGTAGCTAGAATGTTTTGGGTAGAAGGGGAAAGGTGGAGACAATAAAATAGTGCGGTTTTAGAGACGAAATTCAGTATCCTCATCATTCTGAGGGAAAAAATGGCCAGAAAAATTCAGTTGCTTGTCCAAGATCACAGTTCGTGACCATGCTGGGACTAAAATCTGGGGGCTCTTTCCACTACTCCATGCCCTGCATATGAGATTCTAGGTAATTATGTTTGACCATGGTTACAGATTGGGTACAGGTTGGTCACAGGGGCTTTGAGGGGGAAATGCGAAAAGTAGGTATCATTCATCTTGCAACTCCTTATCCAGTAGCAGGACCTTGGAAATCCACTCCTGTTAGGCAGTACATAACCAGACTGCCTGCCTGCCTTCCTCCCTTCCTGCCTTCCCTCCTTCCCTCCTTTCTTCCAGGGTTGCTCAAACTACTTAGTGCTTTCTCCTTAGGTCTTAGCTTGTCCCCCAAAATAAATAGGTCCCCTTATTTCAGTTTAGCTTTGGTGTACTAAACTGTGCTTTGCTCCAAGGGGAGAAAAAGAAAAGGTTATGAAAACAAAACATTTTAGTTCAATTAGTTCACTTGAAGGAATGTTACTGAGCCCTTTAGGTCAGCCTGGTAAGCCAAGGAATAAGATAGCACACTTCAAAGACTGGACAGTATTTTTCTTGGGACCTGAATTAGAAAAGAATAGAGGTGGGCGGGGAGGGGGGGTGCTCCCTTTGGACTCCCTGACAAGGTTTGACTTGATAGGAGCACTGGGTGCCTGTGAACATCTGTTATGTAATACATACCCAAGCAGTTGTAAAGTCATTCAGACAATTGTCAAACTTGAGAAGTTCCCAACTCATGAATATTGCAGATAGCCCATTTTCTTCACCTTCAGTTGAATCTGATACTTTTGAATAGGCTGTGAGGTGTTCAGGACTTTATCTGAGCCATTGCCGCTAAGCTGAAAGGAGGTTTGAATGGGTGAGGGAGTCATTCAAAAAATGCTTTTATTTGGTTTCAGAAACACTTTCTTTGTTTTGATGTGCTCAGAACATCATCTATTTGAAGTCTGGCTCCACTAGAGTTTTTATCTCCAAAGCAAGAAAAATATGGTAATTTTAAATAAATAAGCCACCACAACAAAATGCATTTTCTTAAATAAAAATAGTTTCCAAGAGAATTTGTGCATTTCAAACATGGGTAATACCTATATAAAAGTCTAAACGAATGACTCTAAGCCATCGTCCATTTTTCTCTTTGTTCTTTATGAAAATATTCACATCTACCCAACCAAATTAACATATATTATCACAAATACGTCGTTCTCAAATTTCCTGAGCTCGGCTTATCACTCGCCATTCTTTTTTTTGCTCATGACTGTCTTTCTGAAAACAAAACAACATTATTCACACCAATAAGTGTAACAGGCACAATGGGAGAAAACACTGGAAGCAACTTCTTTGTACTTATCGGGGTGACCTCTCACTCTTGGCTTTTCCTTTCTTCGCCTCCCTAGAGTCGCCTCTCTGAGAAGGAACTGTAGGACTCTATGCTCCGTTAGTGAACCCCTCACTCATTTGTCCTCGGCAGGCCCTTTGTGCTCCAGAATTCAGCGTCCAGGAAAAATCTAACTCCTGCCTTTATTCTGCCGTTGAAAACAATACATCTTGTTTAAAGAGAAATACTCAATTCTCTTCGCTATCTTAATTCATATGTGATTAAAATGCCTGGGGGCGGGGAAGCCTCAGTAGATGGTCTCCTGATACTTAAATAAAAAATAAAATAAACTATTTACTTCAAGCTCCATTTGAAGCCAAGCCTCTTTGGAGAATTTGGCCAGACCGAAGAATCGTGTGTAAGATTGGAGAATTGTATTTGCATGCATTCCTGTATTTGGGAGTGAATGTGTGTAATAAACACCCTGATGTATCACAGTGAGAAACACAAGACGGGGGTGTCTGGAGAGATGGGGGAACATATCTGAGCCCACTCTGAATTCTAATTCAGGCCGGGAAGACAGTCTCCTGGAAAGATTCCTGTTCTGTCCAAATTTAGAACTCAGAACCAACAGCAAAGAGATATGTTTCAGAATGTTCTAATGTCAGTAGGATACGAAGAATACAGACCTCCCTCAACTTATAATGGGGTTACATCCCAATAAGCCCATGGTAAGTTAAAAATATCATAAGTCAAAAATGCGTTCAACACACCTAACGTCATAGTTTGGCCTAGCCTACCGTAAATGTGCTCAGAACGTTTACATTAGCCTATAGCTGGGCACAATCACCTAACGGAAAGCCCATCTTAAAACTAAGTGTTGACTATCTCATGTCATTTATTGACTACTGTATACTGCGAGTGAATCAGAAAATGGCCGTATGGGTGCAGGATGGTTCTAAGTGTGTCTGTTGTTTACCCCGGGGATGGTGTGGCTGACTGGGAGCTGTGGTTGCCGCCATTAACCAGCAACACAGAGTATCATCCAGCATATGGCTGACCCCAGCAAAGATCAGACTTCAAAATTTGAACGGTTTCTACTGAATGCATATCATTTTTGTACCACTGTAAAGTTGAAAAATCATAAGTCGAACCATCGTAAGTTGGCGACTGTCTGTATTACATTTTGACTCACCATTTAAGGCAACTCCCTGCTAAAAATACCTTCTGATTTAAATGAGACCTCTCCCCGGACATTAGGAATGATACAGGAACAGGTTACAGTTTTCTGTCTTACTATGATAGATTTCTTTGTGTGACTCAAGTAGCAAATACCATTTATATAGGTTGCCAACTACTCATGGATTACAACAGTGACAGGGAATAGCTTGACCCTTGCCGTCTTTGCTATAGAAAAACTGAGGTCCAAAACAACTTACTCATCTTTGCCTGCTGCTCATACTTCTTATAAACTTTTCAGTACGTTCATTTTTTTAATCAAATTATTACCAAGACTTAGAGGCTGTCCAGATCAAAAATCCAGTTTAACCATGACTATCATAGACACACCAGTAACCAAAAATCCATTTTAACCATGACTATCAGAAAGCGGAGCTTTGTCAAGTATGACTGAAACAGACAGGAACTTTGATGTGCACTGGATTTTTATTTTGGTTTTGGTTTAAACAAACTCCCTCTTTCTCCAACATCTTAACAATATGCGCAGGTTACTTACCATGAGCCTTGCATATTCATTTTTGTTCTAAGAGAAATTCGAGATTTCATCATCCGTTTTGGCTAGGATATTCTGGTCCATTCCTGTCTTTGCCAGAGGTTAGCTTATAAATCATCTATGGGGAAGAGAAGGTGTGTGCAAACTCCCTCCAAAGAAGCAGGTAAATTATCTCTTAATTCTGCTCAGTCACCACGGATCAACATTTATTACTCTTGCTCAGAATTACAAAGTTGGTTCATGCCTGGATGCTTGTTAAGCCCGTGGTGACTCAAGAACCCTAAACCCCACCAGGCATTGACAAGCAGAATGTCTGTAAAATTACTCTGAGAACATTAAATCTTCATGGCTTGGAGATTAAGACTCACTACTTAGTCGAGGCATTTTCTAGTACAGAGTGTCAAAATCGAATTGCCTTTGTTAAAGCATCGATGTTCCTACATTTTCCATCTAAGCTATCGAGGAGACAAACAGACATGGGGATATATTTTTGTTTGCTAGAACACGGTACAGACTGTACCCATGTCGGGCAAAAGCAGAACTTTTTTGAAAAAGACTTTCAGTGTAAGCCTTCTGAAATAAGGCTTTGGGGAAAACAAGAAGGGGGGAATAAAAGCTACCTACTCCGATTAAGCTCACAAAGAGACTACAGTACTTCACATTATCTTAAGTAAAACAAAAGCCCGAAAGCACAGCCCACAGCCTTTCCAGTCAAGTAGACAGACATTAAAGAACATTAGCACTATCGTTTGTATGTCTATAAATATCAATAAAGTATGTGACTTGGCTTCACTTTCACACAAAGAAGGAAGACTATCCTTTTCAGGAAATTTCACGGAGACACTCACCAACAAAAGTTCAGTAATTTAATCTTTGGAAAGCTCAATAATGCTAAGTTCAAAATTGCAGGTTTTAAACTAATGTACCTGATAAGTGACCCATTACTGGGTAACCCGACCTTCCCAGTCCCGGTTATCTGTAACAGAGACGAGTCTCCCTAAAACAGAACTAATGTGTTCAGATCTACATTAATCTCTGAAGTCAAAAAGAGGCATTCTTCATAGGCTTTATCTGTTTCCAAATGTCTGCCTCCACCAGAAGTGACGTCGCACTCCCGAGGCAGCTATGCAAATGATTCCAATATCTTTGTCCGATAGGTGCTATTTCTTACAGATCCATGGGACAGCGTCCCTCTGACTACACTGTCACAGCTGACTCACTTTGACGTCTAACAGGACTTACAGACCCTGAGCCAAATGGGGGCTGTGCCTCTCTGTTGTCCCTGGACTGTAAAGGACCTGAAGGCTTGAATTGTGTGTGTGTGTGTGTGTGTGTGTGTCTGTGTGTGTCTGTGTGTCTGTGTGTCTGTGTGTCTGTCTGTGCGGGGGTATATGTGTACGTGTCCGTCAGTCTGTCTGTCATGGATGCGGGCAGTCCATCAGAGACTCTCCTCACACTGCTTCCGACTTTCTCTCCAGCACAAGTTTGTTCTTGCAAGGTGTCATGATGCTATTAGAGAGGATTTGTAGAGCCTCCCTCCGTCAAATTTATTCGCGCAGGGCCACTTATCACTGCTAGTGGTTTGAAACCTCTATCTTTTTTCTCCTTCTGGGTTGCAGACCTTATTTCCAGAGCTGAAATAAACATGCTCCCCAAACCATTCATTATTCAGTAACACGTTAGGAGATAACGTGAAGAAGGTAAAACGTATTCAAGATGACGCGCTTTCCCGCCTCCCTCCTATGGCAGCGTGAAGAGCAACTCCAGTAACTCTAGTCTTATTCGGCACAGTTTCATATGTTCCAACTTGAACTTCAGTAATTTTCCTCTTGGAATAGTATTTTTTTAAACCTGAATTAAGATGATCTCCGTGGGATCCGGCAGGTAGGATGGTGAGTGGCTAACTTGGACCGGGGCTACCACTTCTTTCCATGGCAATCTTGACCGGTTCTGGCCCAGAAATACACATTTCCATGAATGAGTCTATTGACGCACATGAATTTGTAGGTTGGACCTTACAAGTCCAACAGAATTAAGTGAATAAGTACAACCTTTGACAAATACATTCAAGGCAAGTCTTGAATGTCCCTGCAGGGGGGGTGACAGTAGCCTGCTGCGTGGAACACTGGTTTTCTTTCACCAAACTCTCAACCTGGGATAGTTCCTAAGAGACATCACAGGAGGGGAAAATGGGATTTAAAAAACGCTCTCTCAAAAATAGGGGCTCTAATATTTTTATGAGACATTTGTAGTCCTACAGTTTCTCAAATTCAGAGGTTGTGTCTATGAAACAAGAATTCTCCAAGATTCAGCCAGTTTTTCCTCTTTACAATGACCAAACGAGGCACGCTGTTATTAAAAGTTTGGCTGGTTCCAGAGTAAAAAAAAAAAAAGTCAATAACAATCTCTCATTTACTCAGAATGGTTTAAGAATATTAAACTATTCCACATTAAGAGTCATCATATATGTTGAATATGGATTACTAATTTTTAAAAGAACCTTAGTCAACTTAAAGACATCAAATTCTAAAATTACACAGAATAAAAGTCACCTAAAAATCAGGAATTTGTGAACGCTGAGTTCATCAGTTAACATCCCATAATCCTCTAGTTGTAGAAAATGTATGAGATTAAGCTGGCCACATGTTGAATTTATTAGGCTAAACCTGGGGAAGTTGGCCTTTTAAACAAATCTGAGATTTGGGCTTATTATTGTCAACTCTTTCTTTCCAATAAAAGTGGAGCGCGGAATGTGGAAAAATCCAGTGAAAGTCCTGGGGGTGTAACAGTGTGGAGGTGTTGAGCTCAAGTAGACACCAAGGTGGCAGAGGTCACCGGGGCAGAGCCTCTCGAACATGATCAGGAAGCCAGAGGCCTTGTTGAAACACACAGCGTGGACTCCACCCTCAGGGATTCCGATTTTGTAGGTTTTCGGTGGGATCCAAGAATTTGCTTTTCTAACAGATTCCCAGGTGACGTTGATGCTGCTGGTCTGGAACCCACCCTTTGAGAACCATTGCTCCAGAATCAAGTGAAGGTTTGCTTCCTTACTTGTTCGTCAGTTAACTTGATCAGGTTATTGTAAACACTCAAATAATTCTGTCCCTCAAAATCCCCTTTATTCCCTCAGAGATACTGGCCAGCCTGCTCAGATTCAGGTGTTTATTTTATTGTGTACCACCTTGATACGGAATCATAAAACTTTTACCCTATGACCCTACAGAGCATTTGAGCATTTCAACAAATACATGCAGTGTTTAAGCCAGAGAGACTTGGACTCATATATAGCTTTGTGCTTTCTAGCTATGTAACTGTAGGCAAGTTGTTTAGTGGCTCTAAGCCTCAATCCCCAGATTTATGAAGTGGGGCTAATAGTATAAACCCCAATCGATTGTTGTGAGGGTCATAAATGTAAAGCCCTTACTTAATGCACATAGCCTAGTTGGAACATGATATTATCTACTTGTTTCAAAAGATTCAATTCCATAAAATTCTACCAACTATGGGGAACTGAAGATAACTCAGAGAACTGTAGTTCTCTCAGCAAAAGCCATGGAGTTTGCTACAAAGGTTAAACTCCTCGGTATAAAATATTACAACAATCCTAAAACATTGATCAATTAAAATATGAAGGTTGACTTAATTTTCTGATTAGGAGAAGTTTTTTGAAACTCCTTCTTGCCTCCACCCTGGCTGAAATTCCCTTTAACTCTCCTGCCTTATGAAGTAATGTATTATCTCCAAAGAATCTTTTCGGGTTGTGTTAGGTCTGTACACTGCACCAGAATCATCATTGACATCAACTTGTCATTGTAGTCAAAGAAGGTAATGGAAAGTATATTGATTAAGTTGTGATTCTAGAATATGACCTGGATCTTAACTATGTGTATATATATAATTCCTATTATAAATTAAACTTCTTATGGTGCCTTCTTCGCCACCAAAAAAAAAAAAAATCTGGGGCGCCTGGGTGGCACAGTGGTTAAGCGTCTGCCTTCGGCTCAGGGCGTGATCCTGGCGTTATGGGATCGAGCCCCACATCAGGCTCTTCCGCTATGAGCCTGCTTCTTCCTCTCCCACTCCCCCTGCTGTGTTCCCTCTCTCGCTGGCTGTCTCTATCTCTCTCGAATAAATAAATAAAATGTTTAAAAAAAAATCTAGAGCATGGGAAAAATTCTAGTAAGTAGCTATTTCAATAGGGAGGGCTTCATAAACTGATAATGTAGTGATATTTCAGGGGCATTGGAGGAGTACAAAAGGTACAGTTCAACTGACATATGTGGGTTGTTCAAGCAATGAATGGTTATGCTGATCATGTAGAAAGTGGTGTTTTGGTACCTCTTCCTTCAAATTCATTGACTTAATGTGCTTCAAAGACTAACACTCTTTGATGTAGGTCTTTAAGCTGAAGCTCAGACTCCATTGATCTCTTCAGACTTGGGGTTATTTGGTCACCATTCTGTATAATCCAAATGTCAAGGCAAGCAGCCCTAGCTCCCCATCTGCACTGTGGAGGCTGCCAAAGAAGAAGGCCTGCCTTCAAAAAGTCTTTCTCAACAGTGGTTCTATTGACATTTGGGGCCAGATAATTCTTTGTTGGCGGGGACTATTCCTGTGTACTGAAGGGTGTTTAGCACCTCCCTGGTTTCTACCCACAGGATGCCAGTAACAACTTCCTCCCTAAGTTAAACAAATCAAAAAAAGTCTCCAGAAATTGTTCCCAGAGGGCAAAATTGACCTCCCCTCCCACCAGTGGAGAACCCCAGCCTTCAAGGCCAGTCCTGAATTTGAATAACAATGGGACATTACTTCCTGCTGTTTCCTCTGTTGTTAATTGGTGTGGAAATGACCCAAGACTCCTCTGGGAGTCTGGCCCTTTCTCTCTTCCTACTAATTCTTTTGATTAGGCAAGCAAAGCAGAGACATTTCTTCATCCCAAGGGTCTTATGGAGTAGACTTATGTCTGTATGTCAGATACAAGCGTAATCATAGTAAAGCTTTTAAAACTAGTCACTTAGGTGATAGATGAGAAATGGATGGATGGATGGATGGATGGACGGACAGATAGATAATTTTTAGGATTTTCTTTTTGACAATGAATTTCTGAAGGTTCACATTTCTACCATGCACAGTCTAGGCAAATTTCACCTGCCTGCATGTTCAGAGAATGACTTTACCAGCTCCTTGAAGTCCTTCATTAACTGGAAGTCAACAAGATAGCCTTACTAAGTAAGCACTTAGATATGAAACATCTTCATAAAACTCTTTTTATATTGAGAATAATGAAAAAATGATTTATGGGTTACATAATCAAAGTGACTCAAGGTATTAATTCTGATTATGAACTTTCATTGTCATTGGATGGCATAAGAAATAGAGTTGGCAATGAATGCTCTTTTTTTTTTTTTATATGTGTGAGTGTATATTATAAAGCAAAATTCTTGATTGGGCATTTTTTATGATTGTTTCATCTTTTTCTACCAAGTATAATTCAAAAAATATGAAGAAATATACATTCATGCCTGAAGGTACTGTGTAGTATGTCAGAGATGTGTGAGAGGGACTGCTACCCTCGGAGGGCTTACTCACAATCTATTTGAGCAGATAATAGACACTGATACCCCCAAAAGAATGAGAAAACTACTATGAAACAGACTGGCGTGAGCGCAGCGTGTGATAGAGGACAAGGGATTTGGAGAAGGAAGCTCCTCGTAGGCCAGAGTCCTCAGGAAACGTTTCACAAGGGGCATTGCCCTTAAACCCATGTGGGTGGCTGCACAGGGGTTGCTTTTCACTGTGGAGAAGCCAAGACTTAGAGGTAGAGAATGGCAAGGGCAGCTGGACACAGATTTCCGTGCATTCATGACCACGACCAAAGGGGTATTAGTATACAGCCAACCACTACAGAATCGTAAAGGCATTAATATATGCTATGTCCTGGTTAACTGTCATTTTCCTTATAGCAGTAAAATCAGGAAGGAATCTATGAACAGAAATAGTGACATAAATCCGAAGTAACCTGAAGATTGAGTTATTCATGTCAGTAATATCATTGCCATACGTTAGTCAGACATGCTGAAGGAACCATGAGCATCTCCATCCCTTCGGTAGGTTACGGACCTTGTCTCTTCAGTTTGGTGGTAAGATCTGGATTCACTCGTTGGTCACCGAACATCAAATGAGTGTTGCCACTCACCAGATACACTCCTGCAATTCCAAGAACTGGGGATGCAGAGGCAAACCCAACAGATCAGGCCTCTACTCTCATGGACCTTGCTTTCCTCGTGCAGGTAGAAGGATAATCAAGCAGCAAACAATCAGAAGGTGATTCTAGAGAGTAATGTGGCCAGTGGAGAAAATTACATGGAATGACTTGCTTGAGCAGAAGCCCATACACTGGCTGGCGACCAAATCCAGCCCCCTGCCTGTTTTTATTAGCCCCGTGAGCTAAAGTGGTTTTTACACTGGAACCCCAACCAAGTGACATGCTATCCTTCCAAAAAAGAATTCTATTCTTCTCATTAGTACGCCTACATTACAAAATATTATACTCAATTGTTTCATTCTATTTTGAATTTCATCTATAAAAACTGGTGCAAATTTGTTCTCCCTCCTGTCATTCGTGTACCTACTTAACATCACCAGTTTTGCCTCTTGGCCCCTGATGCATCTCTTTATATAAAAAATTCAGCCTTAAAAAAAAAAAAAAGCAAATCCTACCATTTGCTACAACATAGATGAACATTGAAAACATTACGTTAAATGAAATAAGGCGGTCCCTGGACAAAGCCTACATGATTCCATATACATGAGGCATCTAAAATAGTCGAACCCGGTGATGGGTAGTAAGGAGGGCACATATTGCATGGTGCACTGGGTGTTATATGCAAATAATGACTCATGGAACATTGCATCAAAAACTGGGGATGTACTGTATGGTGACTAATATAACAAAAAACCACAGAAGCAGAGCATAGAGTGGTGGTTGCCTGGGGCTGGAGGAGCGGGAAAGAGGTAGCCGTTGCTCAGGGGGTATAAAGTTTTAGCCATGCAAAATGAGTAAGTTCTAGAGATCTGTTGCACAACGTAGCAGATAGGTAGGTAGGTAGGTAGATAGATAGATAAAGTTAGCAATATAATATTGTGCTCTTTAAAATATGATAGTTCTCATGTTAAGTGTCCTTCCAAAATACACACACAAAAGAACAAGAAGACATCCTGGAGGTGAAATACGTTCCATACCTTGATTGTGGTGACGGTCTCACAGGGATATGCATGTGTCTCAACTCATCAAAAAGTATACATTATGCATTTGAAGTTTTTTGTCTATTAATTATACCGTGATGAAGCTTAAAAAGCAGTTTGCCCACCCATGAGTTACAGACCAACAATGGCAGCGGGGAAGAAGGACAAGGGGATTTGGGGGCTCAAGCAGTGAGGGGAACCTCTGCCAGGTGTTGACGTCGGAGCTGAGAGCTGAATGACTGCTCCTGCCACCCACCAGCCCTGTGACCTCAGGATCTCCCCTTCCTTGCTTACGAAACATCTGGGGTGAGCTACACCATCTTCCTTCCCCAACCCCCGGCAGCGCTGTTTCTCCATTGACCAGCATGGAGCACGCCCTCCGCTGTTGGCCTTCCATTGCCTGCCTCCACCCGCTTTGAGACTATGGAGAAGAAAGCAATCTCAGCAGAAGAGACGTTTTCATTCTCCCTTTTTGCACCCATCATACCAATTGGCAAAACTCACAAAAAAGCCCCATAAATCTGAGTTCTACAATTAACCTGCAATGCCTTGACAAGACTTTCAGGAAGTGGGTGGAAGTTTCTCAGAGCATGAGGCAAATGCCTTACAATCTTCAAAACACTACAGAAAAACAGCCCACACTTGCTCTGAATTATTGTGGTCTTTCAAAGTCTATACAAAGTAATATGCAAGGAGACAAAGCTATTTTACCAGGCAGACAGATATTCCAAATTACTGGTTCTTAACAAGCATGGTAATACATCAGTCAAAAGCAATAAATTTAAACTTAATGAAATCTCAATTTGCCTACAGTGCATTTCACTTTGACATTTTCTATATTGCCACGGTGCTTTGATAAAGTTTTTTAAAATGCAAAGAAAGTGTCTGTAAGGCTAAAGACCAGACTTGGTACCATTGTGGCCAAGGCAACATTACAGTACTTAAGTTCCATCACTCCATGCCCCCTGGCAGGCAAAGCCCTGGCGCTAACACAGTTTCAGTTTTCATTATCATCGTATGATTATGCATTTTACTGCATTTAACTGATAATACAACTACCAGCTCACCTTAAAAGAATTAGCTTGGAGGTTTCATTGCTTCCCAAATGGAATTCATTTGACAAACAAATGACAATTAGCCCGGTCTCCCTGTTCTGCGTCAGGATGCTTTTTGATTGAACCTAGACCAATTTACAATTTTTAAATGAGTTTAGACATTTACATTTAAAATGTCTAGAGGAAATTAGCCCTGGGACATCCAACAGCCAAAATGCTTTTTGAAGTTGATTATTATTTGATCTAGTACCCTCTACCTGTACATTTTGTTCCAACTTCAAAGTTTGGGAATGTAAATGCCACCTCACCTCAAAGCACAGGGAGAAACTTAAAAGCGGTTTTGCTCATTATGTTATGCAAAGGAGCCCATATTTTAATATTCGTTTAATATGGTTAGTTAGCTTTAATGACACTAGTGTGACAGTGTCATAGTTTTGGAATCTGAAAGCACTGATTGAAGTTTCTGGCTGCCGCTCCTATTTTTCCACACAGAAAGGAAGCATGCCCTTTGAAGGACAGACCAGCTCCTGGGTGCATCCATTCGGGTAAAGACTAAACGTGATAACTTCTAGATGAAGAAAGAGGTCACCTGTCCCGGTGAAGAAAGCAAAAAATCAGGATATCAGGGATCCCAGACACTCGACTATCAATTCTGCATGTTTTGTAAGGGCATGCCCTTGCCACCACGGCTGCTGCAGAAGCTGCTGGAAATTCCATTATAAATATGCCATTATGATAACCCAGCCATGGAAACTGGCACTGCTCTGAAACAAAGCCCACTAATTTCTGGTTGCGGGCATATTCTATTTATTTATTATTGTTAATATTGCCACGTTGTTGCCAAAATGACAAAATGACAGCCCTTGGCCCACTCCACATTGTTGAATAGCAAAAATAAAATATGGTGAGGGGAAAGGCCACAAATACGTATTATAGTATCGCCATCCTATCCTGGCTATTCCCTCCAAAGGCCTGAAAGCCAGTATTATCCACAACACATTCAAAGAGACACTCTAGGAAAAAGGCCGTGTGCCCTGGCTCTGAGGAGCCGGCCAGTCTCCATCTGTGTGGAATCATCATGGCTTCCGCCACGTCATCGTTGGGAGTTCCCCAGAACAGTCTGAATCTCTAGTTTTGTCTCAGGCTACAGGACACCCACCACATGTTTTCAAAATAACTTTGAGTTCAAAAGAATTCCCAAATGATAACACTGTATACTCCCTGCACAGAATTAATGGTTTTGAAGTCTGTTTTCTGTGGCAATATTAGATCTGAATTAAGTGACCCAGCCTCTCAGGAGACTTCCCAACAGGGTCATGAGGCAAGAATGTCAGGGAAGAATGAACTAGCCCAGGGGGCCAACGTACAAAATGGCGGCAGAGGGCACTAACCCTGCTCTCCCGACTCTGAATCCCCCGGTCTGACCACCACAAATGATGGAAATGGGGATAAAAAGAGAACAAAATAGGTCGTTTATTTTTCATGTAGGATGGCTTCGGTGAGCTGCAGAAAAGATGAAACTTGCTCCAGGTCCCCACACTGTTAAAGTCTGGGATTTCCTGTCAGCTCCCCTCCCCCGCCCACCCTCATTTTCCTTCATGAGAACAGAGTCAGAGTGTCCTTGGAGTAAACTCTGTTTTCATTCCAAATTTAATACACCAGCAACACATTTTCTCCCATGCACGAGGTCGGGACCAGGCTAGAGACGTGCCAAGTCCTTCTCTGAAAGGGTTTTCATTTTCCATTTCTTCCTGTACACATAAGAATGTTTATTTCTGCACCGAGGGCCTGGTAACAAGCCCCTCGCACGGGCCACCTCCCCAGAGTGTGGCCGGGAGGGTACCCAGAGCGGCCTACAGTCCAGGCAGCACAATTGGAAACCTGGAGACTTTTGTTACCTCGAGCGCCCTCTGCTGGCCAGACCGCCCACCTGCGTGCACGGGAGCCTGAAAACTCCGGGCCGGTTTTGCTGTTAGGGTGGGTGGGGTTCTCACTAAGCCACAGTGAAGCCTTTGGTGTGTTACGAAATAAAACAGTCCTTTCTGCAGCTTCTTAGAAATGCAGTTTTCTCTATCTAGTTCTCCTGGTGCACCAGTTTTTCCGGCCTCCTGTTTTTAAGCATAGCCACATGTTTTTTAAACACGGAGATCATTTGTCAGAGTGAAAAACCCTGAAGAACCCTAACATCTCTCTCTAATGCTCAAGTGTTCTACGAGCCCTTGTCCCGGCACCAGTGAACTGGCAACGAGAGGGAAAATGATACCAAGAGGGGGCCGTTCCCATAATATGCTCACAGCATCAAACAGCGGAATGCCTCAGGGGTTAAGACCATGGGAGAGACTGCAAAGCTTCCTCTGACACTTAATAACTGTGCGACATTGGCAAGTTAAATAACCTCTTCAAGGGTCCATTTCCTCCTCTGTAATATGAAGTGATGATAATATTTGCTTCCTACGTTGTTGTAAGGAGGTAACGCATGTAAATAACCTGGACTCGTCCTTGGCACCTAGAAAGCACTACATCAGTGTTGGATGGTGTCATGTGCGTGGCACAACAGAAGACTTCTAAGTTAAGTGCCCATACTAGAATAGACAGGAGTAGAGATTTTCCAGACCTTTGTTTTAAGGACTTATTTTTTTTTTCACAATTACTCGGAGGGGATGAGGGTTACAGCTTCTAAATTGAAAGAAAAGACATAGAACTTTCAGTGAAACCTTCTTACTTAGAAAGTGTCTTCTCTGCCGACAAAAAATTGAAGTATGCAACTGACAGAGAATTTATACTCTAATTCTCGAGAAAAGAAAAAGGATACCTTCCCAGGAATTACTGATCTCTTCTTTGCAAGATTTTGTAGAGAAAGGTTAAAAGTTGAAATGACTTTTATGTATTAAGCACATGTTAAGGAATAGACTGTATCCGGCCATTCACTTGTTTTTACAAATACTTATTGGGTGCCTACCATGTCCCTACAGGCTAAGTTGAGAGGATACAGACGTAAAGAAGACAGACACAGACCCTTCAGGACAGAGCTTACAGATGAATGAAAAATACAGATTGTAAACAAGTAATCAAATGTGAAGAATGGCCTAAAAGGGGGAGGACCAGGAGCCACAGAACACAAAACCTCATCGGAAGGTCCCACTTTCTGATTTTATAAGAGATTCCTTTGCATGGAGAGATCTCTGTGCTAGAAAATGTCATCGTGTTTCTCAAAAGCAATAGAAGAGCGATGAAGTCCTCACTGTCCAGTGTGGGGGACAGTTTATATGTAGGAAAACTAACAATTTGCCCCCACAAAAAAATAACATGGGATTTGCAACACCAATCAGGAATACACCAGAGCAAAACATTGCACCCTTCTGCTCAAGGTTTCATCTATCTGGAGCAGAATTGCACTTTCAGTGCTCCATAAAACCACATGCCACTGCAGTGTGGAATATTCTTGAAGGGTTCTCAGAATTAAAGTGGGCTGGTAGGCTCATGCAGGTGCTAACTCGAACACTCTTAAGGATTGCTGAAGAGTAACCAGGGATATAGCAGATCTGCCCCCAGATATTTTTTCTCTGCTAAGAAATGGAACATCAGTAGGTAGAAGATACAGATGTGTACAATGTGTACTATATAAGTGAACCCCTCTCTCATCGAATTTTCCAAATGACTGAAGTGATATAAGAAGGAAATAATTGCCCATGGTTCCTCGGGCCAAAATAAATCATAGCTGCATGAAACCTCAAGTTAAATTATATTAGAATATACTATATATTGGATTGTGTTTTTTTCTGGATTTAATGAGTTTCCATGGAAGGAAACAACTTGCAGTTAACATTCTTGTGTCACAAAACAAGCCCACGGTGGCCTATTTTTCATCAGTCTGTGTGAAACCCCTATATTTAGTAACCCACCTTCTGCTCTTACTGATTTTTCTCACTTCCTTCTTCTCCTTCCTTAATAACTAATCATTTTCAGGTCAAAGCTACAAACACACAGTCAAGTAGGGATGAGATACATATGAGAATATTATTGCTCAAGCATCTAAATCATTGGATTAAATGATGTGGAAATAACATCCTGCTTATATATATAGAAAGAGAGAGAATTCAGACAAACAGGTCAATGAAACACTGCTTGGCCTGATCGGGGGTGTGCAGGGACAAGAAGGGGAAAGTTGATTCAAACCCAAAGGAAATGTATTTCAGAGACCTTTTCTTCCAGAAAAATGTCAGAGAACCTGGAAAACACTCAGAGTTTGGCAAAACTGTTACCCTGCTAAGACTGACCGAGAACCTAGGATATATGGGTCATTTGAGGGCTTTAATTTAATGTAATTTAATGAGGAGAAAAATATAAGTTCTTATCAGGTTAGTACATCACGCAATTTGGTTAAGTGTTTTTGTTAAATTTCCCCAGGAAATGTTTTAATTAGCACCAAAGGGAAATATTTTTCTCTAAGTTGTTATATACACATACACATCCCTAGACATACGTGCATGTACACTCACATACTTTTATCCCATAGAAAGCCAACTGCCCGTGTACCAAATAGATCCATCGAAAACGGCTCAAGGGTATTGCCTTTGATGTAAACATAATAAAAGAAGCAAACTTAAACAACACATTCCTCACCTTTCGAAGCCACAATCTGAAAATTTTTAAGAGCCTAAAATGTCACAATTAAAGTGTTCTGATTACTAGGGCAACTTGACATTTGCCGTAAAATATTAAACCTCTTTTGAGGTGTATTAATTTTTCGATTATATCGAAACTCTCTAATGATTCACTGCAGTTAGACTGTTTGCTGATTGGTGCCCTTCCTGGGAAACAAGCAGGTTTCTTCATCCACATGCATAAATTACACCTGGTGATGTTGTAGTCGAGATTAGCGGGGCTATGGTTTGGTAAGACGAATTCTTAAGCATAGATAAAAAGCCATTCCATTCACTTGGGAAAGATTCACGATGAAAGTAGCCATTCATGGGCCTGGAGCAGACATCAGCCACCTCCTTGTCAGTGTGGCTGCAGCCCCCCCCCCCCCAAGATGCAGTGTAAACGAGACCTGGGATCTCTCGTTTGACAAATGCTTTTTTCATGTGAAAATCCGTGAACTCCATTTCCCCCTAAACTAAGTTGTTTCAGATCATTGTCTCCTCCGTAGTACAGGAAGAGAAGCTAATCTGTAAACAATGAGACTTCACTCTGGATGCCAAAATCTGCAATTATATGGTACAGAAGGGCTTCATGAATAATTCCTGGGGTATGCCCTGACATTAATCTGGGGAGTTAATACAGAGATGGGTCAGCGCTGGCAGAAAGCTGTCTGATTTCTTTATAACAGGGCACTTTCAACGTGAGGATACAGCCTTTTCTCTCTAAGTTATATCCTCTACCCAAACTGAGGACTAAGCTATTACCTTTATGTCTTATGTTTCTTCCTGAGTCAGATGTTTAGGTATCGGCAGCAGGGAAGCATCTTAGAAAGAAGGCACTTTGGTTAGGCGAGACAGTTCCAAGATTTCCGGTATTGCTCAGATATTGTTTGTTTTAAATGCCCTTATTGCAAGAAAATCACCTGATGTCCCATAACTATATAACTATATTTGTCACTGTTTCTGTCCAAGACATAAATCAAGGCATCGGTTCACTCGCTTATGGAAGTGGAGCAGGGTAAATAATTTCAGAAAATCTCCCTTGGGTGTTCTTGATGGAGCGATTTTGATACCTCTTCTTTTTTTTTTTTTTTAAAGATTTTATTTATTTATTCGACAGAGATAGAGACAGCCAGCGAGAGAGGGAACACAAGCAGGGGGAGTGGGAGAGGAAGAAGCAGGCTCATAGCGGAGGAGCCTGATGTGGGGCTCGATCCCACAATGCCAGGATCACGCCCTGAGCCGAAGGCAGACGCCTAACCGTTGTGCCACCCAGGCACCCCTTGATACCTCTTCTTGATGTAACCTGGAATTACGACAAATAAATGGTCTCCTCTTAGTTAAAATGTTCCACTGATTCAAGTACTATTTAGAGAGTACCTACCTTATAGCTTATGTTCCGATTGTGATGGATCTTGTGAGAAAACCTCTTTTTTTTAGGATTTTATTTATTTATTTGAGAGTGAGAGAGAGAGAGAAAGCATGAGCAGGGGAGGGGCAGAGGCAGAACGAGAAGCCAACTCCCTGCTGAGCAGAGAGCCCCATGCAGAACTCGATCCCAGGACCCTGAGATCATGACCTGAGCCAAAGGCAGAAGCTTCACCCACTGAGCCCCCCAGGGGCCCCTGTGAGAAATTCTTTTTTTTTTTTTTAAGATTTTATTTATTTATTTGACAGAGAGAGACAGGCAGCGAGAGAGGGAACACAAGCAGGGGGAGTGGGAGAGGAAGAAGCAGGCTCCCAGCAGAGGAGCCTGATGTGGGGCTCGAACCCAGAACGCTGGGATCACGCCCTGAGCGGAAGGCAGATGCTTAACCACTGCACTACCCAGGCACCCCCCTGTGAGAAATTCTTAAGAGTAAACAAACAAACAGCCACCAACCAACCAATTGACAACAGCAGCATGTTTCCTGTGCTGAAGATCTTCCTGCCAAGTTAGAGAAATATGAGTGGAAACAGATAATCATGTCAGAGGGAGGAGAAGCGAGCAGGATTGACTGCTGGAGGAGGTCTCTCGCAGAGGGTTGAGTTTGGGTTGAGCTTTGTAGGATGGTAAGGTTTGGGATCGGTGCTGAGGACTGGAGACATGTTTTCAGCAAGACTCACAACCAAATAGAAGTGTGGACCTGACACCACTTTTTAAATTTTAAATATTTTAAATATTTAACAGCAGGTGTGAGGGTCACACTATTTAACAGCAGGTACAGCCCGCGCACCGACCCGTCAGAGCGGACCCCACCCGCCGTGAACAACCCGCACAACCGTAACAGTGCGGAACCACGGAGTATCAGCCTGGCTTGGGAATTTGGAAATTTTCTTGTTCTTCTGTTTGTTCACTTGTCTATTGTCCGCCTCCCTCTTCTAGAACGTCAACGTGCCTGCAGTCCCTGAACTAGTGCCTGAGCAGGACCGTTTCTCGGTGTTTGTTTTACGGCTGAATGTTTACCGAACTGTACATAAAAATCTTGGATTCGCCTGACGAGAGCAGAAAACTCCTTTTAGGGAGTTGGAGATGAAATGAGACAGGACGGGCAGAACGATGGTGGCCTTTAATTGTCAAGATCGAAATGTGAGCAATTTTCTGAGAATACTGGAGGAACCACTGGAAATACACAAACGGGGCTACGGCGACACCACCATTCCCAACATCATCGTTTCCCAAGTCAGTTACTCTCGGCGAATTTCACTCGGTGCCAGGCCCTCGGAGCTCGTGTCCGACACGCATTACCTCATTCAACTCCCGTAACTGCTCTGCGAAGTGGATCCTATTATTATCTCCTTAAAAGTGGCAAGCAGAAGCTTCAAGACCTCCTGTAAACTGTTCAAGGTCACATAATTACTAACCACTGGACTGTAGGCCTACACACACACACACACCACACACCCATACTGATTAAAATGGTTTTCTTAACAAAATTAAATAACACTTTAATAAAGAAAAATGACCCATAATTTCAGCATAATACTACTCTTTTAATTTCTTCTTGCTTTGGGGGGGGCTGCCGTCCTCGTTTTATTATCGCTATAACTACAGCTATTATACAATTTTATGATATGCTTTTTAAATTTAGCGTTACCAAGTAAAACTTGTCTCTGTTGTTGTGTAATATTTACCATAATTGGTAATGGTCGTTGTTTCAGTCCCTCTTTATTTCCCTTTGCGGGGTTGTGTGTGTGTGTGTGTGTGTGTGTGTGTGTGTGTGCTATTTTAAATGTAGCTTTAGTAAACATTTCTCCATATACCATATTTTGCTTTCTTTTGAATTTTTCCTTGAATTAATTCACAAGAGTGATTGCGCTGTGTCAGAGAGTACAAATATTTTGTAGGTGCTGAATTGTGTTGGTTTCCAAGTGAGTTTACTAACCTCTACTAATTCCAACAATTATCATTTGCCAATTTTACTAAAAATCTCATAGTCATCTGCTTTTAGCTTATTTCTTATTTAATAAAAATAAATGGTATTTTAATTTGCATTTTTGTCATGAGCGTATTTAAATGTTTTTAAAACAAATGATATGTATTTATTCACACTTAAATCGTCAGAGCAAGGCTTTAGTCCGTATGTTATTGAAATCTTAATATGACTCTTACAGGGCACCTTACCTGTAAGAGTCAGTCGGTTAAGTGCCTGCCTTCGGCTGAGGTCATGCTCCCAGGGTTCTGGGATCAAGCCCACATGGTGCTCCCTGCTCAGCAGAGAGTCTGCTTCTCCCTCTGCCTCTGCCCCTCCCCCCTGCTCATGCTCTCTCTCTCTCACTCTCTTTCTAATAAATAAAATATTTTTTTAAAGTTCTCATCCTTCCAAATATCTGAGATTCTCTTTTATTTTTAGCTAATTTTCATTGATTTTTCAGGTTAATTTTTTTTCCATGTGGAGATTAGTTTCGGTCTATAGGAAGGAAGGAATAAGGAAAGCAATTCTCCTCCCTCTCAATATTTAGTAAATAATTCATTTCCTTTTTGCTTATGATACTTTATTACATACTAAATTTTTCTATTGAATTTATGGGCTTCTATCCTGTCCCACTGAGCTTTTTATTTGCTAGTATTCCAGTCTTATCTTTTATACTGCTGTCATTTTACAGTGTGATTTCATATTTGATAGAACTGGCTTCTTTTTTTAAATGACAGTTTTGAGAGCCACACCCATTTATTTTTCAAACTGAGGTTGTAAATTATTTTTGTTTTCATTTTCCAAACTTACCCAGAATTTCAAGTGAGCTTGCTTTAGCCTATGTGTGACCATAGGATAAATTAACACTACGGTATACCTCATTAAAATCACCTTTTCTAGGTCATTTTTTCATATGTTTTATATTTCCCATTAAAGATTTCTTTACATAAGTTACACATACCTTTTATTATGCTATTTATTAGGTTTTTATATTTTTTTAATGCTACTGTTGATAAAATCCTTGCGTAACTTTAGAATACTTTTTTTGCTGGTACGAAAGAATGCAACTTATTTTGTATGTTTAATTTGTATTTAGCGAAAATATATACAGTGTATATATATATGTGTGTATATATATAGCTTATAGTACATTTACATATTTATATGTATATATCTTAAGTCAATATTATATATATAGTGTGTGTGTGTATATATATATATATGTGTATATATATATATTTGCTAGGAAGAAAGATTGTGGATTAACTATTATAAAACTTAAACCTCAGCCATCACCTTAATGGACATTCCCCAATTTTAACATGTTTATAGCCCAAAGGTTCCCATAGCAAATTATCTTACTGTGGTATCTGACTTGGAAAATACTTATTTTGAAAAGTATAAAGAGGATTAGTCTTTAATTAAGCAATGTGGATGTTAAGTCTCTACTCCTTTAAAAATTAACTAAGTTAGAAGTGCAATGGTCCAGACTTTAGGACCTAGATCATTTATTTACTTGTCTATTAAAGTCCATTCCATATTATTTCTCAAGAATGTTATCATTTAGAATAAGATTCCAGTGTGAGTACTAGAGACCCAGAAAAACGGTGGCTGAAGCCACATAGTCCCACAGATTCATAGTGCTCAAGGCCAGGCTTCTCCAGGCTGAGAGTCCCTGATGGAACAGCTTTCTGCTTCACCCTACAAGGGAATATGACTCCATCTGCATGTTCCAAAATGGTCACTGGAGCTCCAGCCATCATGACCTCATTCCAAGCTACTGCAGGAAGGAAGAAGGGGAAAGAACCATATACCTCCTCTAATTTAATGAGACCACCTAGAAGTTTCACAGCTCACTGGCCACAACTTACATGTGCAATCATATCTAGTTGCTAGAGTGGAGCCTGGGAGATGTAAACTTTTTACCAACAGCAATGTGTCCAGCTAAAAATTGGGTTTTGTTCATTTGAGGGAGAAGGAGAAATGACTCTTTGGCAGGTAACTGTCTCTGCCACAGAATCTCGTCACTGACCCAACAAAATTCTTTGGCCCAAACTGAGCAGCATTCCCTCCCTTCAAATAGTCTTCACAGGCTTATCAGTAATCAGATGTCGGTCCAACTGTCCACAGAGCTTTTTTTATTTGTTGAAAGTAGTTAACCAACACCGCAGACTCTCTGACCCTAAGTACTCTTAGATATTATTTCGAGCTCACTCCTGGACAATGTCTATCAATATTCGTCATTTATATTTTAAATTGGTTCTCTTAATCATATTAAGAAAATACACTATCCAATTAATTTTTTTTAGTTTGATGATAAATTTTGTCAAATTCCTTTTTTGCTATATTTAAAAAGAATGATATGGGGTTTTTTTCTTAGCCTACAGGTATGAAATATTTCATTACTAATTTCTCAGCAATTACATTCTTAGTTCTTAGTTTGGACTTTCTTTGCATTCCAGGGATAAACTTACGGACTGCCAACCGTTATTTGTTTAAAGTATTGCTGAATTATTCATACTGCTCTTTATTTCAAAATTTCACTTCTATAACTTTTCTGTTATCTTTATCCTGTTTGGGCTGATAGATAGATTGAAATTAAATTATATTTGTCATGTAGGTTAAATCAGGTAATTTACTACATTTTTCTGTGTTCAAAACTGGTTTTACAGAACAAGAATTTTCTGGGTGCCTGGGTGGCTCAGTTGGTTAAGCATCGGACTCTTGATTTTGGCTCAGGTTGTGATCTCAAGGTCATGAGATCGAGCCCCACATCGGTCTCTGTGCTGAGCATGGATTCTGCTTAAGATTCTCTCTCTCCCTTTCTCTCTGTCCCTACCCCCCAGCTCATGCATGCTCTCGCTCTCTCTCTCTAAAAAAAATTTATGTGTGTGTGTATATATATGTATATATGTATGTATGTATATCAAGAATTTTCTGTTGCTTAAGCTGTTGGTTCTCTTTGCCTTCTGGTGTTGGTGGAAGAGGAGTAATATCATTTGATAGTTTTTCAGTCTCTTCTTCACGTATTTCTCAGTTCAGGACTTCCTCTGATCATTTTCGACACTTGAGTTTTTATTTTTATATCTTTTAAGGAATTTATTTATTTATTTATTTGAGAGAGAGAGAGAGAAAGCACATGAGTTGGAGGGAGAGGGAGAGGNAAAGAGAATCTGAAGTAGACTCCGTGCTGAGCACAGAGCCGGACTCAGGGCTCGATCTCACAACCATGAGATCATGACCTGTGCTGAAACCACCAGTCGGCCACTGAACTGACTGAGCCACCCAGGCGTCCCGGCACCTGAGTTTTTAGAACGTCCTTCATCTCAAAGCCTTCAGAACTGTCCACACCCACATCTCTATGGTGATATCACCCTTATTTTTATTGTTATATTTGCCTCATTTATAAATTTGTTTCTTGGTTTTTCTTTCCAGTTCCATATTCCAGAGTTTTTCTAACATACTCATCTTTTGAAAGAATCAGTGCTTGAACTTGCTTATCAATCATTCCATTTTGTAGTCATAATCTAGTCATACCTGCCTGTGTGGTTATTATTTCCTCTACTTACCTGTTTGGGTTTATTGTTTTCTCTCTTTGCTAAGATGTTAAAAGTAGACACTATGTCTATCTTGCTTTAGAATAAGAACATGTGATGAAAAAAAGTCTAAAGTCTGCTTTGTTAGAACTTGTACCTCTTTATTTCTATATAGATTTTTAAACTCTAATGTTCTTACTTGCTCTGAAGCTGGTTATATAATTCATATATATGTATTTAACATATATATAAATTCTGAGATATTGAGTAGTTTGGTGGAGTCCATTTCGTATAGTTTTAATGAATTGTACTTTGGGGGTCCAAATGGAGATTTTCCTTGTGAAATTATTTTGTGATCGTGTGTAAGTATTCTGAGGATATATAAACAGGAATGTATTAATTCCACCAGCATTTCTCTTTTCAACCTCAATGTGTTTATTTTGTCCACTCCATTTGATGTTTAGGGAGAGAATATAAAGCCTAAATCTTCTCTACTGGTATTCTGTGCTTTCCACTTATAATTTTAGATTTTTCTCTTAAAAGTATCTTATATTTTCAGAATTCTTGTGCCTTTATTAGTCTCTCTTTTGTCATTATACAATGGCCTATCTTTTTTTTAAAGTTTAATTTATATAAGTAACCTCTACACCCAACATGGTACTCAAACTCATGACCCTGAGATCTAGAAGCCCTCACCCTTCCATCTGAGTCAGCCAGATGCCCCATACAATGGCCTATCTTATGTCACCTCACACTTTCTTACATGGTATCCTATTTACTGTTATAATTATTTACACCCGCCTTTCTTCTTTCTGTTTCAAAATCACTCTTCCCATGCTTTTGTTAACTATATTTTATACATATATATAAATATATATACACGTATTATGTACAATTTATACATATATATATTCCTTTCAAGTGTGTCTCCTCTATTGAATTACGTATGTGATTTTAATGTTCTTTTTAAAATTTTTTTAGTAAGTTCCACACCCAATGTGGAGCCCAACATGGCGCTTGGACTCACAACCCGAGATTCAGACTTGAGCTGAGACCAAGAGTCAGAGGCTTAACCAACTGAGACACCCAGGTGCCTGATATTTTGATCTTTCTTTTAATGAGAGCAATTGTAAGCACTTACATTTATTGTTTGAATTAATTGACCAATCCATCAATTAATCCAGTCATATGGAAAATGTTCGCTTGAGGGCCTACTATGTGCAATCTCTAAATGTTCAGGACAGTCATAATTGCATAAGAGCATAATAATTACCACTACACTTGATCTGTCTTTTGTTATTTTGTTTGGTTCTTATGAAAATAATAAATCATGGGAAGGTCATTGGGCTTAAAATCAAGAATGTCACCAAATCTCATTGCCTCGCTGAGTCTCAGTTTCCTATCTCTTAAGTGAAGATATCAATAACAGCGCCACAAGACAAGGTTCTGCTCTAATTTGTGCATATCTAATATATATTAGGGTTACACTATAACTGGAGATTTCTCTTTCC
>NW_024426885.1:12584031-12623584 GCF_017311325.1 Ursus maritimus | reverse complement strand
GGGTCTGTAGGCTAAGATGACACCTCATGGATGCATACGGTTATTACTGTAAAACACCTGAAAATCCCTCTTAATGCTACATTTCACTATATTTGCCATAAATAGCTTTGGACTACTTTTTAGGGCAGACAAAAATTGTTATCACTCTGGGATTCCCTCTTTTCCCTTCATCCATTCATTTTAACCTAAAATTCCAAAATATCTCTATTTTTTCCCTTCAGTTATTTAAATACTTTTTTAAAGTAAACCCTATGCCCAATGCGGGGCTCAAACTCATAACCCCAAGATTAAGAGTCACGTGCTCTGCCAACTGCACTAGCCAGGCATCCCACTCCTTCAGTTTTTTTTTTATTTAAAATTATTTTAGTCTAATAGTAGCTCCTATTAGATCTGTCAGCAACAACACTTTCCTTACTATTTATTACTTCTCTATTTTTCGCCAGCTATTGATTCATGGTCATTGCCTCCTTCAATATTCCTTGGGGAAAAAAAAGGCTTATAAATGTTCTAAAGTAGCTATTCTGAAAATACCTTTTAGTTTCAATTCATTCTATATATGCACTCTGGCCACCTGCATCTACTCCTAGGACATAATCACCTTCTTCAGACCAAAGTCACTCAAATCTGTATCTCCAACCCAAACTTACAGATCCTGCCCCCGCCTACAGGTATGGCCCCCAAATTTTCCCCAAACCTGCTCCTAGTACTGAATCCCCCCCCCAAGTCCACTTGCTCCAGCAGAAACATCAATGTCATCTTCAACTTCATCCTCTTCCATTCCTCACTTGCCTCTCACCCACATCATAAATATCTTTCAAATACATTGACTTCTTTCTATACCCATTGCCACCACCAACGCTGCCTCAATTTCCTGTCTGAACAATTACAACAATGTCCTTACTCATCACTCCCCCACCAATCTTTACTCATCTTTGATTCATTCCCAGCCACCTTCATCCAGAGGAGTTTTGAAAAATGCAAGATCGTTGTATTATTCTCTTGGCTGAAACATTTCAGTAGTTCCCCAGTGCCCTTGGGGTAAAGTCATAAGGTCCTTAACGTGCTTTGTCTACCATGTGCACCTGCGTCCTCTCCCCACCCTTCCTTTCCACACACCTACTCCATCTCTTTCTTGGATGGTTCCTTCTCATCCTGCAGACCTCTGGGAAGCTGCCCCTCGCTGCTCACCCACTTTCCATGTTTCCTTAGAGCTCTGTAAGTATTGAGAGAAAGAGAGAGACAGAGGGAATTTGTTGTTGTTGTTCATCGAATAAGTGAACGACTGAGTCAGTTGTCTTTATGAATGAAAAGCATTCTTTAGTCTCATATTTTCTCCTTGAAATGTTTCATTGTTTCGGGCTTTGGTCATTTAAGTGGGAAGGGGTACAAAGCCCCTGCAATCTGTTCTCTCTGGTGGGTGACCTTAGTTTTTGACTTGTAAACTAGCATTGTCCTTTTCCTGAAGCTGTGCTTTGGTGTTGCTCTCTGTCTCTCTTACATCAGCTCCACAAGCCTTCTCAACTTCCAGCTTCCTGTGTGTACATATCATCTGTCTTCTTCAAAAATTTACGACTCACCTGTTGGATCTATTCCCTGTCCTTCAGTTTGGTCAATTTTTTAAATTATATATTCAGCTTATGTGATTCAAGCTCATCTTCAATTTTACTGATCTAATGTTAGTATTTTCGTTCTGAATTTTACTAATGCATGATGAGCTGGTGCCGTGCTTCCTCTTTTAGTTCTTTCTTTTCTTTCGTCTTCTTCCCCCCCCCCTTCTCTCCCTCTTTCTCTCTCCCCACATCAGGCCACACATGCATCCTCTAATACCTCTTTAAATATAAATTCCAGTCATTCTCAGAAATATTTTGGGTCTTTTGATCAACATTCATTTCAGGTTGTAGTATCTTTTTCACATTTCTTTTTTTTTTTTTTAAAGATTTTATTTATTTATTCGACAGAGATAGAGACAGCCAGCGAGAGAGGGAACACAGCAGGAGAGTGGGAGAGGAAGAAGCAGGCTCATAGAGGAGGAGCCTGATGTGGGGCTCAATCCCAGAACACCGGGATCACGCCCTGAGCCGAAGGCAGACGCTTAACCGCTGTGCCACCCAGGTGCCCCCTTTTTCACATTTCAAACCTTTTTCTCAAAGCTACGTTTAATTCTGTTTATTCACACATTCTTAAATTCCACCCACCAAACCTTGTTGAAACTTCTGAAAGTGACCTATGATTCAGGACAGGTTGAAGATTTGTTGACGGAATTTAAATGGAGGAGATTCCTGTTGTTCCTGTCTGATCACCGTTCCAAATGTGGTCTTCTAAAGGAGATGTGTTCGAGGGATTGGCTAGGAGTCAATACATAGGGTGGATGAAAAGTGACTGGAGGCAACAGAACAGTGAGGAGGCTTTGCAGCAAACCGTGTCTGTAGCAATTAGACCTTAGATTAGGATAACAGTGGAATGGGAAACAAACAAAAAAGCTGGCCATGAGGTACGTTCTAACTGACTTCATCCAAATCAGACGTTCTGTAGCATAAACTGTACACAGGGATCATTCTGTCACTTAACCTACTTGATATTGTACAAATCCAAAATGCTGAACAACAGCTGTCACTTTTCTTGGGCAGGAATAACAAGCAGTATTGGTTTTGAGCACAAACAAGGAGAACACATTTCCCCCAAAGAAAAATCTAGAAGAGCTGCCTTTTCATCAACTTTCTCTGTGCAAGCACCCCCTGTCATCTAGGCAGCTCAAATCCACATGACAATCCGATTGGGACCTTGAGCTGCAGGAGGGTAAGGCAGCCACACTCTCCAGCCCCGGTCAATTGCAAGCCCACTGTTCACCTCTCATCCCTATGCGACTGTTAAAAGTGAGCTACACTAATAGAGCTAATTCTTCCTTTCACGTTACCCCAACATTACTGACATCATTATTGGAAAAGTTGGGTCTCCCGAGATGTTCTGGAAAGATCGTGCAGAGAGGAGTTAAAATCCTGCCTGCACGGAAGAGTGACGAAAATGTAAATTTCAGTAATCTTACTAGTGAAGCAGACATATTTCACCAAGGCCAGATTAATTTAACAGCTACATTTCCATTCCTGTGTGCTCTTAAGTAAAAACAGACCTACAAAACAGTCAAACAGGCAGAAGCGATTCTCTAAACACACAGAGTGTGCAGAGGCTCCAGCCCACGAGAAGGATCCCAACAGGGACCCTAAAGTGTATGTGATGACACATTACAGAAGAGAAGAAGACTTTCCACGTTGCAATTATTTATATATACATATTGTGTAGGAATGCCTGAACATAATACATCCGATCTACTTGGGGGTAGCTGGAAGGAATGGCCCCAAGATGGTGCAATTTAGACAGAACAGGGCATTATGTGTAAGCCACTTTTGCCTGACTCTACCAATTTGATGAGTGACCATAAATTCCACAGCTGTGACCTCTAATTGTTGGTCAGCATCTGACTTGTGCTGTGGCCCTATAAAAGCCATATAAGCCCTACTTTAAAAAGCACATCGATGGCTCACTCTGCAAATAGTTTTGAGGACCTTCGTTGGGCCAGAGATGCTGAAGCAGGCACATACGAAGAGCCCTGTGCCTGCTCTTAGGGAATTTACAGAGCACGTGCCGGGCAGGTACCATGCATCCAGAAGGCAACTGACGGGTCAGTGGGAAATTGTCTAAAACTGAGCTGATGGGAAAGAATAGATTTGTACAGGGGGTGAGAAGAGCAGCCATTCAAGATGAGTGACATTTGTGCCCCAGAGGGTCCGTTCCCTGGTGATATGATGGGCTGCCCATTTGTCTATTAGTACTGATAGCACCATAATATAATCATTTGCTTTTGGTCCTCTCTGCAACCCTTCAAAGGCAGGTACGATGTCTTACTCATGTGTTTCCCCACAGCACCTGTCACATAGTATGTGCTCAATCACTGTTTGTCCAATGAATAAAAGAGAGAGCATTTCATCATCGGAGTGGGAATAAATCAGCCACATCCTTTAGTATAGGAGAAATTGTTTTCCCTCCCCCATGCCAGAGGGAACTGTCTGTGAGGGCAAGGCCTGCCAGAAGAGCACTGGAAAGGTGTGTGTGTGTGTGTGTGTGTGTGTGTGTGTGTGTGTGCGTGCGCGCGCGCACGCCTCATGTGTATAGGGGATCTCTGTCCTTAAGAAAGAGACAAAGTTTAAAAGATGGAAGTCATCAATTAGGCACCAGAATTGGAGAAGCTGAGCAAATGGGGAAACAAAAAAACCTAAAAGATGGTGACGATGGGAAAATAAAACAAAGCAGGCAGATCACTTGGGATCCAGTCCCTGAATTACAAAGGGCTTTATGGAGTCGCCTGCCGCAAACCCTTTGGGCTGAGGACGGAGTCTTAAAGTTGCTGGATAAAATATGTCCCAAATATTCCATGGGACACTGGACACCCAATATTCCACGTGATCTACTTACACACACACACACACACACACACACACACACACACAAATGCTTCATTATTTTTTTTCTCCAGTTCAAATTTAACTGGGCATCTTATATTTTTATTTGCTAAATCTGGCAACTGATTTTAATGGAACAGCCAGGATGGAAAAAAGCCTGGACAGATCTGGTGGGAGGAGATTATGGAAAGTTAAATCCCATGAGGCTCCGTGTGGCAATTTTGTTCAAACTGTATTATTAGGTGATCAAGAAGCCTCCCAAGAGACAAGAATGGATTTAGTAAGATAATAAGGTGATTCTCAAGTGATAGCAAGTGTTGTTGGGTCCCCCCCCCACCCACTTTCTGAGTCTTTCACACCTGTGTCTAGGGTCACCAGACCTTATAAACATCCTACCTGTGGCTTCTGTCCAGGAGCCAGTCACCAGATTCTACCCTCCAGAGGCTCAGGAGAAAGAAAATCTTTCCTCTGCCTTCCCTGTGAGAAAAAAAAGGGACTCAATGAGTTTTCCACATGTTGGAGTGGGTCTACATTTGGGGAAATTTGGCTGCAAAACCTTTATTTAAAACATCTTAAACAGGCATTTGTTTTTCTTATGTAACAAGTCATTTGGAGATAGGACACTGTGGGCATTGGTTTAGTTGCTTAGCAACAGTCAAGACCACATGCCTGAAATGTTCTCAGTTTCTTCCGCACGGTTTCAAGATGGCTGCTGCGGCATCAGCCACCACAGTCCTGCTTAAGGAAGGAAGGAGAAGAGGATAAGGTCATTCAACCGCTTCCGATCCTATTCTTCTTTCCTTAAGAAAACAAACAGCTTCCTGATCCCTGCTCACCTCAGCAGACTCCCAGTTCTATCTCATAAAAGACTTCTGAGTTTCTTTAGTGAGAGATAACTAGAAAGAAGAAAGTGGAGTGGCTTTGGGGTGGTCAAGAAACAGCTGAAAGGAGCCCTAACCTGGTCAGCCTTCTAGAAGGAATGGCTCCAGGCAACACTGAAAAGAATCCGGGCTCTGGAAGCCAACGAGCCTTGGTTCGAATGCAGGCTCTACCCTTCACTGCTCATGTGCCCTTGAGCTAGGCACTTAACACTTCCGAACAGCCATTTCCTCGTTGGAAGTATGAGCGTAGTAATGGTGACCTCAAAGCAGGACAGGAGGTAAGGCCAGAGATGGTGAACCGGATATGGTAGGTGGCAGGAGGCAGAAAATGGACAGCAGCCATTCTTATTTGGAGATACCAGCCAATTAAACATGAGTTTTTTTCCTATTGGGATAAAATATGCCTACTATTAGGTACATATTTTCATTAAGTTCCAGATTATGTACGTTTTAACTCTACAACATATTTGCAATTCAACAAAACACAATTAAAACAGTGACTTTGGGGGCGCCTGGGTGGCACAGCGGTTGAGCGTCTGCCTTCGGCTCAGGGCGTGATCCCGGCGTTATGGGATCGAGCCCCGCATCAGGCTCCTCCGCTGTGAGCCTGCTTCTTCCTCTCCCACTCCCCCTGCTTGTGTTCCCTCTCTCGCTGGCTGTCTCTCTCTGTCGAATAAATAAATAAAATCTTTAAAAAAAAAAAAAAAACAGTGACTTTGGGTTGTCCTGATTAACTGTGGCCATTTACACACTCGTGTCATGAGCAGAAATCAAAAAGTATTACAAAAAGACACTTCTGTAGACATTCAGGTTTGGGGCACTGCTCTGATATTTGCAAGTTGTTGTTTCTTTCTTCAATTACGTGAAAAGAATTTTTGATTCGAGGAATGTTTAGTCCTACATGAAAGTAGTAAGGACCATCCTGAAAGCCCTTCCTTTTTTTTTTTTTTTTTTTTTTTGGAAGATTTTATTTCTTTATTTGAGAGAGAGAGCACGTGCAGGGGGTAGGGACGAGCAGACTCCCTGCCGAGTGGCGAGCTGGACTCAGGGCTCGAATCCAGGACTCCGGGATCGTGACCTGAGCCAAAGGCTGACACTTAACCAACTGAGCCACCCAGGTGCTCTGAAAGCCCTTCCTTTTAAAACGTATTTTATATTCAGGTCCCCATTGGAAGAAAACCATAGAACCCAAGGCAACCAAAATGGCTCTAAGAGCCAAACAACAGGACCTACAGTCTCACTGTGATGAACATCTGTAAAAGGTCCTCAAAGGCTAATCAACATTTACTCTATTTGACCATTGAAGTTCAATGAACCCCTCCAAACGATGAAAGAGAATCATATATGTTATTGCACTATTTGGATATTAAAAGGTCTAATATGGGCTAGCGAAATTAGGATAAACCATTATTACACCCCCAGATGTTTAAAATTTACCAGTAATGAACTCACATGCCGGAACTTGCGAAAAATGAAAGAAGAAATGGCATTAAAATTATTATTTGTAAAAACGTCTTCTAGACAAGCCAATTTGATACAGACAGTGCAAATAGCAATGACTTGTCCAAGGAAATATTGAAATCCATTAGGACTGCACGTGCACAATCTGATTCAACAAGTCAGTGTATTTTTCTCGAAAACATAATATCTTTTCTGCGTTGTGTGAGATGGAGGTTAGATTACATTCCTTGCCTGCGCAGTAATTCCCACATCATAAATTCTGATGAAATTATATCAATCTATAAAGCAAATGGATGTCTGACCTACCATCGCTTTCTACTTCTCAGCGAGAGAGGCTGCCATAGGAGCAAATCCCCAGCTGCTCGGAGCTGTGCTATTGCAACGTGCCTTTGCCTGGGAACTGTTATTAACTATCCTGACCAGGAGCGGCTGCTCGAGTTTGTGGTTTCTGCTCTGAATATTAAACTTGGGCATACAAGAGTCCTTATTGTGGGGAGCACTTGGAAATGGTAATACAAAATTGCTTTATATTTGCGGGATTTGATTGCTTTAGATGATACAGCCCTAGCTGGTGGGCCTCTCTTGCTGCTTGTATTCCCAGATTATAAATCATTCCTTTCTAGAGTATCTGCCACAACCAGGTCTCCGTTGCTGCGGTATCGTTTTTTATATTACAACTGGCAACTGCTCTTCTGGGCTGTTCATATAAGTGACACATTTTGCATAATTTATGAGAAGGGGGTCAAAATCAAAGCTAATAAAAGCCTCCCCAACTTTTCTTGTACATGTCAAGGCGTCTCAGGCTTTGAGTCTTGAGAGGACTGGCTCGTGGATAGAGGATGTTTTTGTAGGGTGTTGGTAGGCGCTGTGTTGACCAATACTGAAATTCAGTATCGCAAAAGTCAACGTGAAGCAAAGCTACATCCACAATTAGCCAATCGGTTACGGAACATCAACCTTCAAGAGCCAAATAAGATCTCCTTAAAATTTATGGAAACAAGCAAAAGCACTTAATGCCTCTTCACATAGAAAAGGTAGCTGTAAGTGGGTGCCTCGTTTTCCTCTTCTGAGAACAGGAGTGTTTAACAAGATGGTCTGCAGGCTTCCTTCCAGCTCTGACATTTCAGTGAGGCTACCAAGTTTACTGGTGGAATTAAAGCACCATGAACGCAGATGATAGTCAAAAACCAGTACTGCGTCTCTGTTGCAGACAACTTTGGCCTCGGGTCTAAGATTTAAGAACCTGAAGCTGTCTCGTTCCTAGAACCCACATACCAGCTATACACTAGAACCCATATTCCTCAAGTCACCCATTTTAACTCCCAGAACACAGCTGACTTGTGGTCGTGCCTGAGATGCCCTGGTTTTTCTCCATGTGAATTTAGGTAGACATTGATTTGAAAGATGATACCCAATAAGCCTGATGAGATCCAAGCAACAGTGCGAGATGCCTTCCAAATTATGCTCTTACGAATTTATGAACAAAAGCATCAATAGTTGAAAAGACTGTTTGGAAAACACCTCGGCCCAGAAATAACAAGCTCTCAGTCACTCCCCACAAGAGGCCCGGCTTCCTCTGGGTCTCCTTGATTGCTCTTAGTAGATCAATGCTGCTTTGACATTCCATTAGTCATAATACAAAGCAGGAACTGTGAGTGGCCCAAGGCTCGGCATTAGCTGGAAGTGGTTTCCAAATTAACCAAGTTCAGCATTTCCTGAGCAATTACTTGCCTTTCCCCACCCGCCCTCCTCCCCCATCCAAAACAGGATTTGCATATATTTTCAAAAAGAGCCAAAACATAATTGTGGTGTAACCAGAGAAATCTAGTACAAAACTTCTGTTGGAAACCCACAGATATCGTCCCCGAGCTCAGTTAATGTACTGAAGTAACTTCTATCCTAACGGTCTGTGTTTGTATACGTGGTCTGCCCATTTCAGAGCTCTTTGGGAAATCATCTCTTTCCAAAATGTGGGAAATAGAGGTTAACTGTGCAGAATAATTTTTTTATTAATAATGGTTGAATGCTGAAATTGATTCCTTTGAGAATTTTATTTTTTTCCTTGCTTTTTATTATGTTACGTTAGTCACCATACAGTACATCATTAGTTTTTAATGTAGTGTTCCATGAGTCATTATTTGAGTATAACACCCAGTGCTCATTGCAACACGTGCCCTCCTTAATACCCATCACCGGGCTAACCCATTCCCCTGCCCCCCCCCCGCCCTCTGAAACCCTCAGATTGCTCCCCAGAGTCCATAGTCTCTCATGGTTCATCTCCCCCTCTGATTTCCCTCCCTTCAGTTTTTCCTTCCTTCCTCTAATGTCCTCCATGCTATTTCTTATGTTCCACATATGAGTGAAACCATATGATAATTGTCTTTCTCTGCTTGACTTATTTCACTTAGCATAATCCCCTCCAGTTCTATCCATGTCAATGCAAATGGTGGGTATTCATCCTTTCTGATGGCTGAGTAATATTCCATCGTATATATGGACCACATCTTCTTTATCCGTTCATCTGTTGAAGGGCATCTGGCTCCTTCCTCAGTTTGGCTATTGTGGACATTGCTGCTATGAACATTGGGGTGCATGTGCCCCTTTTTTTCCACTACATCTGTATCTTTGGAGTAAATACCCAGTAGTCCAACTGCTGGGTCCTAGGGTAGCTCTATTTTTAACTTTTGAGGAACCTCCACACTGTTTTCCAGGGTGGCTGTACCAACTTGCATTCCCACCAACAGTGTAAGAGGGATCCCCTTTCTCCACATCCTCGCCAACACTTGTTGTTTCCTGCCTTGTTAATTTTTGCCATTCTAACTGGTGTATCGTGGTATCTCGATACGGTTTTGATTTGAATTAATCATTGGATTTTAGAACCGAGACTTCATAGACAATTTCATTTTTCAGTTAAGAAACTGAGACCCGGAAGAGTAAAAGGTCTTGCCCAAGTTCACAGAGGCAACAGCAGAATTAGGACGAGAACCTGGAGACTCCTGGCTCCTATCCATGAACCGTAATTTTCAAGCTTTCCTTACGATGAACTGCTGTACGCAACGTATTTTCCACTGTAATTCAGTCAAATTTACATCCAAGCAACTAAAGCAGAATTTCAAGAAATGATTCTGACCCTTATTATGTGTGATGTGCTCCGGTCCCTTCTGTTTTGTTCTTTTTCACTCACGTTTTTCTGAACACAGTTAAGAAACTGGTTATAACCTACAGTTTTTAAAGCAATGTTCTAGATCAGTTTGCTCAAAAATGGCCTATTTGATTTCCTTTAATAAAGGCTTCCTACAAATAAGCTCCGATTCTACCTCCCCATTGAACACAGAGTAGAACGGCNNNCCTCACCCAACCAAGCCCAGGGTTCCGCAGGCCTGCTACACTTCATAGAAACAAAACTGACTCCTGCAATAAGTCATGTTTTTCCTTAGTATTAGTGGCCAGAAAAAGACAACCCAAATAACAGAGGATCCAGAAGTGATCAGAAGCAACAAGTGTACTGAAATGTGAGTTGTTATGCCAATAGGAGGACACTGCTCTGCAGAGATGCTTATTCGGGCTCTTGGCTGAATCGGACTCAATGGCTTTTGTTAGTAACTGCTCCATAAAACTCAGTGTGGTGGTTGGTTTATTTGGGTGACAGCAAACACCCAAGTTCATCCGTCCAGCTTCACTAACAGAGGAAAGGGTGGGTGCTGCGAAGAAGCTAAGCCAGGCTACTCATCTACCAGAGAGCGAGGACGGGCGATCTCTTCGGGAGCGGTTTTTTAGGTATTTGCTTGCGGGTTTTCCAGCGATGCTCTCGGGTGACCAGCACCTCCGATCTCGTCTCTAGCAAAGCACCTGAAATCCTAGTTGCAATATATCCACTGCTGAACATGTGGCGAATATTCCTTCCTCGCCAGGGGAAAGCACAGAGCCGGCGAGTCTGAATGGCAGTAGAACACTGCAAGTCCCCCAGATGCCAGCAACAGGAAACATGGAAGCAGTTCTCAGAAGACAGACACTCAGCATGGGCCAACTCCTGGCCCGTGATGATACGCACACTCCCCGTCTGAAGTGGCTGCTTGCCAGGTGCGTGACCACCCCCAGCAGGAACTCCTTTTGTCCACTTCCTCCACGGGACAAGGCATGGACCTGCATCTCATCAGTTCACAGGATGCTCGGTTCCAACCCTGGGTTCATCCTTACAGACTGGGGATGGAACAGCTTAGCTTCTTTGACTGGAAATCCCCATGCCTCCATCCGATGGTAATACGGAGCCAGCCAAACCTTGTTTTTCACTCAGGGCTGATTGCTGGCAAAGTTCCCGTTGCAGGACTCCAGCACTGACAGAGGTTAATAGGTACCATTTAGCCACTCTCGGCAGCAGTGGTTTGATCTTCTTGGCTCTGATACTCTTCCTCCTCTTGGCACAAGAAAATTCAGCTTTTGCCCTTTATCTTGTTATCCAAGAGCCTGAATGCCCATGACAGCCGTGGAGGCAGATGCTGCCCCTTCTAAGTCCTTGGCAGAGCAGTGAAATTCAGACCAACGCAGGCAACGTGCACTGAGCTCTTTGTTTTTCCCTAAACAGCCAGCTGGCCTGTTGCTGAAACCAAGACCAATCAGAAAAGACACACGTGCATATGTGGCTGGTACTGCCTTGTTTTCCCCTCCGCCTCGAAAGACAGAGGAACAGGCAGGGAGCAAGCAGTTTCTCAGTCACAGTAAGCAAAGATGATTAAGCCTGCCCTGCATCCAAGGACCCCTCGACGACCTTGAGTTCCTAAATCCTTAGAGGCGCTTCGGGCCACGTAGTTACACACGAACATGACTTTGGAAGAAAAATGCCAACGTAAACTGAACTGCCTCTTGGCAAACAAGGGCATATCGGTTCCAATTACAAACAATGGATCACCCCTTTCTGGGGCATCTACTCCTTTTTTAAATCCACTCAGAAGGCTCCTGACTCAGCCTCGGACCCCACAGCAGAGAAGTAGGAATGAGAGGGGCACACAGAGGTTGGGAGCTGCCGTCAGCACGGACCATACGCTGTACGCAGTCATGTAACTCCTGAAGATATCTCAGGTCACTGTGGAGTACGGCTCTGCTCCGAGCCTCCACTGGTGCACGTGACCTTCTCAGGGGCTTAGCACTGGCCGTTTCTCCTACAACACTGGAACAGACCGCTGTCCCTTCTGTTGAGCACCAAATAGAGCCATTGGTTTGCATTTACAAACACAAAATGCCTATTTTTTCACCCAAGACTCACACTCGAAGAAGCAAGAACACTGGGACCCACTGAGGACATGTGTCACTCAGGCAGGTGCCACACAAGTGGAGTGGTGCACAGAATCGCTGAGGCAGGCAAACACATTCATGACTCAATTTCCCTAGGAGCCCCTTCCTGTCACCCTCCTCTCTTCCGCCTTTTCTCCCCAAGCATGGAGCTGAACTAACCCATCTTTGGCAATGAATCTGTATTCCCAAATACAGCTGGCTCGACTTCCTGTTTAGAATTCCTGCCCCCTTCCCCACTGTGAAGATCCCAGAATCATTCCGGAATAATTCCCATTTCTACCTACACATTAGTTCAAGAAGTTCAAAAAGGTTTAGATGAGGATATTCAGAGATCAAAATCGTACTCCCGGAATGCACAGGAATGGACTAGGAGCAAAGGGGCTTCGTGGGCAGCTCGGGGCCTCAGTTCGACACCTCTGAAATGGGCGTAGTAGCACCCTTCTCCGTGGAAAGGGTGGAATCAGGTTAATTAATTGGCTTCCTCAGAGCAGAAAATGTGTCATCCTCTTCTAAACCTTAAGATGAAAGGTGTGAAATGGTGTCATTGTTTCATAAATTGCTACATCAAACATGGGACGCCCTATAAACCTGCAACAGGTAATTATCATAAAAATAGCACACTGTTAAAACTCCCAGAAGAGCAGGGCATATTTGAAGGAAGAAGAACACACATGGTCCTGTGCAAAGAGCCCCGCCTCCAATCCACTTCCCAGGACCCAGCCACCACTACCTCTCCTTGAATTTCTATAATAGCCTCCCAGAGGCTCTCCCTGACTCAGCTTTGCCCTCTGTGATACTGTGATTTAGAACATGAAATGTGTATCTGATCTTCATCTCCATTTGTGGCATAGAGCTCCAAAAACCCTTGGAATTTCCTAAAGAACAAGAGCAACAGATGTCTCTTGTCATGCTAATGAGGCAACTTTGGGACAGCACCTAAAGGTGGGGACTGGTTGTTGGGGGGCATAAACCAAGAGATTAGAGGGTTGGTGCTCTCAGTCCCACACCCCAACCTCTGGAGGGTGAATCAATCTCCAATGGCCAATGATGTGAGCAAGCACGCCTACCTAATGAGGCCTCTATCAAAACCCAAAAGAACTAGGTTGGAGAGCTTCCAGGTTGGTGAGCACTTGGAGGCTGGGGCAAGTGGCATGCGTGGAAAGGACTAGAAACTCTGTGCCCTTTCCCCTTTCCCCTTGTGCATCTCTTCCGTCTGGCCATTCCTGAGTTCTATCCTTTCGTAATAAATAGGTAGGCTAGAAGTAAAATGTGTCTTTGGGTTCTGTGAGCTGCTCTAGCAAATTAATCAAAGAGGGGGTGGTGGGAACATCAGATCCATAGCAGGTTGGTTAATCAGGAGCCCAGGTGACAATGTGGACTTGTGATTGGTGTCTAAAGGGGGAGAACAGTCTTGTGCGACTGCGCCCTTAACCTACAGGATCTGACGTCTCCAGGTAGATTGTGTCCGAATTGAGTTGAATGTAGGACACCCAGCTGGTGTTGGAGAGTTGCTTGGTGTGGGAAACCCTACACCCAGATATTTCCATGGCTTCTCCTCTCTGGGTCCTTGCTTAGTGCTATTTTCTCAGTGATGCCTTTCCTGACCACCTTATTTAAAACTAGAACCCTCACTTCACACATAATCTCCCTACCCCTTTCCTGGTTTATTTTTCTCCATAATTCTTATCCACCTAACCTATTATTTTTTGTTTCTTTTCTGCTTCCCACAGGACAACGTCCTCTTTGCAAAGGCCAGGATTTTGTTCTGGTTTGCTCACTGCTGCCTCCCCGGCCTCTAGATCAGTGCCTGATACATGAAGATGTTCGATAAAGATTCATTGGATGAATAAATGATGACCGGTTCTTCCAAGTGTAAGGACTTTTTGCACTTCCCATAAAATTATCCCTAGTCAGACTCTCTTATCATTTCTGCAGCTGCCCTTTTGACTATTTTTAGATGTTTAAGCTGCCTTAGAGAGAATTATCTGGTAGAGACAGGAAGAGACAAAAAGACCATGCCATGGATTAAGCTTAATTTGTTTCCCAAAAATGGGGACTATGCTTTCTATTCTTTTACGTCCCCCCCTTTTTTTTGATCTGATACAGCCCTGGGAACTAATTAGGAGCTTCTCTGATGACTGACTGAGTCAACAAGTCAGAGGTTAGACTCTGGCTTTCCACCACTTTGTGTTGAGATCCAACGGACCCCTTTTGTGAAAATGACGTTGGGAGAGAACACCCATATGTGTGGCTTATTAAAGGCCTTTCAGCTGCAAGTAGCAAAAATCCATTCCAGCTGGCCAAAGCAATTGAGTGGCTTTACTGGAAAAACACAGGAATAGCTCAATGAACCTTAAAAGAAGAAGGACTCATGAGTGATTGAAATCATAAACCTGAACGCCAACATAAGCAGTGTTTATGCTCTGGTTCCAGTCCCATGATCTCTCTTCACAGCTGGCCTTTTTGTACCTGTTTCATGTACCTCTCTGTCTCTCCGTGCATGTGAGCGGGACATTGCTGCCCCAGGTGACTTTATGGTCACGTGCCATACAACGCCCACCAGCAGCCACAGTCTTATTCCTAACTGCAGGGAGAGAAAGTGGGATCAGCTGGCTCGGGACAGAAATTCACCTGCTGTAATTTTCAGTGGCAATGGGGGTGAAGTCTTTTACAGATCTGTAATTCCTTATCTGAACTTTGCAGGTCCAAAAGTATTCCAAATTTTACAGCTTTTCATATTTTAAAATGGTGATGTCCACTGTATATTACACGACATCATCACTGGGTCTGAGGCCACATTCTTAAGTGAAAGACATGAACACTGCTGAAGGAAAATGAATGAATATTCATGATAAATGGGAAAAATAAGAAGTATTCGCAGCTCCATGTCAGACCAGGTCAGCCTTTGCTATCAAGCAAGTTCAGATCTGGTTTGAAACTGACCTAGATGAGTTGGAAAAATCTTTCGGTTTTCAGAATCATCTGGATTCCTGATTCAGGATAAGTAGGGCAACCATGCAATTTATTGTGCAAATTTCACTTACTATTAAGGATTGCATTGGGAGGGAATGCTGAGAATATGCATGTGGCAATGTCATTTCCTAATCTCTCCAGTCCTCTCATAATTACAGACAGAGCCACCAAGACAGCAAAACCAAAACCCATGAACAGCATCTACAGAAAAAAACAAAGTAACAGGTAGCCCCATAAACTCCAAAGCCATTAAATATTTAAGAGCTACCAGATCTATATCTGAGTAGGAAGAAGCACAAGGAAGCTCTGGGGCAATGAATGCACTGACTTGAGGACAGAAGAATCCTGACACCCCCACTAAGTCTGTACTGGAAATGGGGCGGGTCAATTTGAAACAATTATTGAATCTGGGAGAGACTTTTATATTAACTAATTCTTGGGTGAGTGCAAAGGTTTATGAAAATATCTTAAGGGACGGTCATAGCCTGGGACCTAGGAATGCCCCCAAAAAACAAAGCAAAATTTCTTCTTTCCAAGATCAAGCTCTTCTTTGAGAGTAGAATACAGAGTAGGACAGGGACAGAAAAAAAAAATCCAGATAAAACTGTGGGTAGGCAGCACTGGGGGAATTTCTCTGAATTATAAAACCATTTTTTTTTGTTGTTGTTTTGTAGAAGAAGAAGGAGGAGGAGGAGGGAACTCTAGAGCCATGAAGCTAGAAAAAAATATTCTAACTCCCCCACCCCCACCCAAAAGTAGAGGGGAAACTCATTTTATACAATAATAACAAAAAATACGATCACAGTTGAATCCTACACAAAGTGAATATTTTTTAAAAAGCAATTAAGGAAAAGAATAAGAAGCATGTCAGAAAGACACACCCACAAAATATATAAGAATGCAACCAATATTTCAAAATAAGCTAAAAGAAATAAAGATGATATAAAATTAAGGAAAATATGGGGCACCTGGGTGGCTCAGTTGGTTGGGCATCTGACTCTTGATTTCAGCTCAGGTCATGGTCTCAGGGTTGTGGGATCGAGCCCTGCATTGGGGCTGCTTCTCACCTCCTCTCCCTTTGCCTCTCCCCCTGTGCACACACTCTCTTTCTCTCTCTCTCTTTCTCTAAAATGGGTAGATAAATCCTTATCAAAAAAATAAAATTATGGAAAATATGAAAGAAAAATCGTACATTGGAATTTTTTAAATTCAGACACAAAGTTATAGAACCCAGGAAAAATTTAGGAAAAAAATAAGAAATCATTTCATAAGCAAAGACCAAACTGTAAGAAATAAATAAGTCAACAACATATAATGCCTTGCAAAAAGGCCAAAAATTTTTCAACTAAAAAGAAATAAAGAGACAAAAAGGAATAAAAAGAAAATGGTAGATATAGGAGAGAGCTGAAAAAGAAAAAGCAGCAACATATGTATAATAGGAGGTCCCCCTCCACCTCAAAGAAGGAAACCAAAGTAGGAGAGCAGAAGTAACACTGAAAACTAGAATTCAAGAAAAAATTCCTGAAATAAAAAGTTGCTTAAAATGACAGTTGACCCTTGAACAACACAGGTCAGTACGCAGGTCCACTTGTACGTGGATTTTTTACACTACAGGACTTTAAATGTATTTTCTCTTCCTCGTGATTTTCTAACATTTTCTTTTCTCTAGCTCACTTTATTCTGAGAATACAGTATGTAATACATAATGTACAAAATATGTGTTAATTGACTATTATGTTATCAGTAAGGCTTCCGATCAACAGTAGGCTATTACAAGTTACATTTTTAGGGGAGTCAAACATTATTTACAAATTTTCAACTGTGTGTTGGGTTGGCACCCACACTCATGATGTTCAAGGGTTAACTGTACGTATTAAAGGGACATATCATGGACCTGAAAAAAAACAAAAACAGAGTGACCAACACTGAAATGTAGTCTTGAAAACCAACTGCACTTTAAGAAAAAAAAAAGTCCTTTGGGCACCCAAAAAAGACAAAGTCACTTGGAAAGAAATAAAGATTAACATCAGATTGCTCAATAGCCATGCTTTATGCCAGATGAAAATGAACTATCTTTGACATAATCAAGGGAAAATGTGATTTTATATTTTTTTATCCAGTCAAATTGACATTAAAGTCTAAATACCACAGATAAGCTGTGATGAACATGAAAGTACCCCAAATATTTTTCTCATGAGCCTTTCCTGAGGAATTTACTAGATAACAAGCTTTGTGGGACAAAATGGCAGGCGACATTGCTGCAAGGACTGGTGATTCAGTATTCCTGGCAGGAGAACATGGAGATAAAAATGTAAGACAAGAGTTTTAAGTAAAAACCCTGTAATCCTGAACTTGAATTGAAAGTATCAGCACACACTCATGATATGCTCCATCTCTAAAATTTTCTTAGCCATATCCACTGTAAATGCCTAGGCACATGACCAAACAGTAGAAATGAGCACCCCGGTGGCCCAAATGTGGTCTCTAAGTATTATGTGCTACTGAAAGGACACAGGGCTTCTTGGAGCCAAGAGGTGATTCCTGCAGCGGGAGGTATACAAGATGGACCTGACACTTCTGTTATATTAGAAGCAAGGGAGTTATCAAAAGCTATTGGGATCTTGTCAAAGAACTCAAGAGCCAAGTTGAAGACATTCCCACTGACCAAAACATGGCACAATTTGGGTACCAATAAGGATAAGAACGCTAATGAATTAAAACATATAAAAAATACTTAAATCTATGAATTAATAACGATGTCAAAATAATCAGTTGAAAAAAGGAATAGAGAAGAAACCTACAATGGGAGCAAACTCAAAAGATATGTCAAAATATTGCAGTGCATGTCCTTACTTGAATCTTAGCTTGAACAAACAAAAAGATTTAAAAAAACACATTTATAACAGTTATGAGAAAAGCAGAAATTTCAACACTGCCTTGATATTTGATTATATTAGGGAATTACAGTTCATTATTTCAGGTGTGATAATGGCGTCATGGAGACGCTTTTCATTAAGTTTATATCTTTTATAATTACGGTGACTGGGATTTGTTTAAAAATAGTACAAGAGAGAAAATGAGGATACCTGGATCTTTATTAATCTAATCTGTGTAATTTTGCATATTTTGGAAATTTTCCATAAGAAGAGTTTGGGGGTTTTTTTGTTTTGTTTTGTTTTTTATTTTTACACCAGAAGAACAGACCTAAATTGGGACTGGTCCAGGCAAAAACAGGCCATAGTTCACCCTCTGGATAAGGGATTATGACTAGATGGTCTAAATGTGGCTACAGAGACCCAGAGAGCTGGTGACAGGCCTGCCAAACACCCCCAAAGATGTTCTGCCTAATTATATTCGGATCATTTCGCATCTTTCATGTCATTAGCTAATCTATTTTTGTTTTCATTTTTACCTGCATTAATCCACATTTGTGTAATGACAATTCCTTCTTTGTGCAGTAACAGTTCTGCCATGCGCTCTTTTTCTTTTATTAATCTGGCTCAGTTTCTCCAAAAGGGCCTCTAGCAAACAGGCCACTAAAATTTGGCAGCTTTATTGTTGAATGCATTCTATTACCATTTTTTAAGGGTAGCACCACATTCCTTTAATGATTTAGGACCTTGCGCGGTTTTAAATGTCTCCCAAAGCTTTCATTGTAAATTGTGTTAAACATCAAAGGAGGTGAGTGATGCCCAGATGCTGTTTACCTCCTGTGAAATTCTTCGCACCAAATAGGACGGGTAGCGCTCGGCAGATGCAGAATTAGGGGGGGTAGGAAAGAAGTACCCCTCATTTTTCGATGCCAATCCAAAGCCTCGCTCTGCGTATGAAAAACCGCATTAGAAAATCTTTTTAAAAATCAACCGTCTGCCAAGATTCCTCTGCTTTTACTTCCAGTCTCGTCAAGAAACACAGTGACAATTCCCATGTCCGCGGGGGCAGAGAGGTCCCGTGAGGCTGCGGCTGACTTCGGGTGAGTATTACCAGTTGTCAATGGCCATTGTTTAAACAGGGCCCCTAAGCCAGGAGCCTAGAAAAGTCCTCCTTATACCTTATGAACTTTTCTTAAACCAAAAGCAAAACAGCATCTAGACGTGTCCCTGCTCTCCCCTCTACAGTGTCCTGTTGGGAGGACACTGTCCCTGGGCTGGTTCTCTTGCTGATGCTTCCATTCACATCATTTGATGATGTCGGGATATTTGTGTCCGTCTCAAGAAGGATATTCAGAGGAGATCTCTTTTATGCTCCCAGGCCTTATGTTTTAAGGAAAAACGAAAAAGCAATTTCTGCCTATCCCTCACTACCATGCCATCTTCGCAAACGTTTGACAGCTTTGTGTCTCTCTGGATGGCTGGTTATTTTGTGACATGAAACCCTAGTATGGACCCGTCCAGTCAGGAATTTGTCAGCGGGAAAATTTCAATTGCACGGTTGCAGAGAGAGCCCTGCTTTTCTCCTCTGGTGCTGACATTTATTCCCTTTCCAGTGGATACCTTTGTCTGCCTGCCTGTCTGTCTGCCCCCAGATGTTTATTAGGGGCCCACCATGCTGCAGCATAGTCCTAAGCACCGGGGACCCTATCACGCCTCCAGAACCTCCTTTATTTCCTTCCAAAAGGCTTGCTCGGTGCCGAGTGTCCCTGGGTCCCGCTCTCTAGGACCGCATGGCAGGATTACACAGGGTAAGAGCTTGAGCTCTGGGGCGAAGCTGCCTGCATCTGAGTTCTGGCTTTGTGACCCCAGACGAGTCACTTAGATCTGCTGTGCCTCGGTAGACTCATCTGTATTATGGGGATGCTGAAGTTCCTATTCCCACGGTTGTAAGAATTAAATAAATCAATATACATCCCGGGGCCTCGAACAGTGACGAAGGCTCCATACATGTCAGCTATTTCTGCAGAATGCAGGAGGCGCAACCCCCTTGAACCATTCTCCCTCCTCTTTTGCCCTTGGCCACCCCACACCCCCAATTCTCCCCCCTTGGCTCCTTCTCTCACCTTCTCCCCTAGCCCACTATTTTCCTATACTTCCTCTTCTGTCTCCAAAAAAGAAAGCATAAACTCTAACACCCTAACCTACTTCTTATAAATGATGTCTATCAAGCCTAAAGCTTGGTAGTGCTTCACGGACAAAAATAAATACGAAAGCATGGACACTGTTAACTCCCCCGCTCTTCTAACGAGGAGAGTGTCCTCGGCACTTGGCTCCTGGGGCTGGCTTTGCTGATCTGAGGCAGTGGAGGGAAACGCAGGTCAGAAGAGGCTGAGACCCCGGGAACCCCCCCCTGCGTCGAGGAGGGCTCAGAGCTTCCCCTGAAGGAAAGAACCCCCCCACCCCACCCCGGGAGGCTGGGAGAGGGAGCCCTAGGGAGCATGGGGGCAGCGAGGAACTGGGATGGGCTGGAATTTTTGGAAAGAAGGGGAGAAAAATGAATCGGGGTACCGTGGGGAAAAAGAGAAATAAAGAAGATATTTAAGAAGTTCAGCCGTGTGCTGTGTGTACAATCTTTCCTCTGCTGCCCTCTCAAGAAAGGGTCCTAGCGGGACACACAAATTACTGATAAGGGTTTTGGAGTCCAGTTGGAGATTCTTTGGGATTCTGCACGCAGGAAAGCCCGGATTTATTCGAGTCACAATTACAACAGCAGCTAGCGCTTAACTCTGTCTCTGCGGTGCCCAGGCCCCGTGCTGGGTCCTCACAGGCAACATCTCTCGTTCTCACGGTCACTCTGCAAGGCAAGTGGGGTTCTTCCTTTGTGACTGGAGCTCAGTGCCAATGAAGTGAACCAGCTTGCAGCGGGCTAAAGAAAGACAGAGCTGGGATTGGAACCCAGGTCTTGGCTTCCAAAGCCTGGAGTCTTTCCAGCACTCTGCCGAATCCAAACTTTTAAGTTTTTCTAGGGCCTGTTTACCGTGTTTTCTTCTCCTTCTTCTTCTTCTTCTTCTTCTTCTTCTTCTTATTATTATTATTATTATCACTACTACTACTACTACTACTACTACTATTCTAAATTTCAGAGGTGGGCCTACTGTAATACTGTATGCGTGCCAAAGTGTGTTGTCTTCGGCTCCTCCGAATGAAGATACATTCAGAGTTAACAGGTGCTTCTGATTCTACGGTCATTAGACCTTCATATCAAAACTTCCCATCCATGTGTCAAAGATGAGGCTACAGGAAACTGATCATTTTTTAAATATTTTAGTGTGTGTGTGTACGTTCCGGCAGAGAAAGAAAGGCTCTAAGGAGGCTGTTTAAGATTTTAGTGCAGCTACTTAAAAATAAGTACATAATGTTGTTTGATTTCTGCGAGGCCTAAAAGAATAGTAAACAAATCGTGAAGCCAGTCCTTCACAGCACACTACCTGGGAAAAGCATTGTTTGTTCACAGCAAATATGTAACTACAAAACACATTAAAATGCAGAAAAATCATCTGACCAAACAAAATAACGATAAATCAGCTTGAAACTTGTTGCCATTACAGGGTATTAAATATGCTCATCCAGGGAAGAATGTGCCTTAGTCATCTATTTAATTGTGCACATAATTAAAGGGGTTGCCGCACTATGATTTATAGGTTGGATCTTCTAATTACTTAGCTGTAGCAATTAGGATTTTCTTTGTATTACACTTCTTCGGGCCAAAGATGCTTTCTATCACTCGGGCCAGATTTAGGAGGGCAAATTCTGGCTTCTGTTCCACTCCCCAGCGATGCCCCCCAGTTGAAGTTGTTCCCCACTGGGGATCTTAAAGGCAAGTCTAATGCTAATAAAAGGGGAGCACTTCTATTATTTTTCCAACGTGTTCCGCGTGCCAGGAACTCTGTTTTATGTGCAGGGGTTAAAAGCATGGGCTCCAGCGTCAAAACACCTGGGTTCAGATCTTGGCTCCGACACTGGTAGCTGTGTGGCATTGGGAGATTGACTTAACCTCTCTGAGCTTTAGTTTTCTTGCCCATAAAATAGAACTCACAGGCGTACTTACCTCAAAGAGTTTTGAAGATGAAATTCAATAAAAATTTAAAGCAAGCACTTGACAGAGCTCTTGGCATGTAGTAAGTACTTACTGCATGCATTATTTTTAGTGTATTTAATATTTTCAACCCTATGAATCATTTATTCATTCATTTTTGCATTCATGCAGCCAATATTTGAGTACCTATTTGCTGACCCAGAAAGCCATGTTCTTTTCATTACTCTTCCTTGCCCTTCCAGGACATAAACCTTACACTCCTGGGCACAGGAAAGCCATTTATTACGTTGAATGACAAAAACTCAACTTTTTGAAGTGTCAAAAGGCTTGGATTTAAGCTAGTGTAAATCAGTTTTCAGATATCCCAGAGCCCTGGAGAACACGCATAACCAGAATGTTAGCCCCTGGCTGAGCCATGTGGCTGAAACTCCTAGCATCGAAATGGCATGTTGGGTTTCACCAGGATGGTTAAGTGAAAGCTTGGAGGTGCCTTCCCAAGATCATGCATGAGGGCTGGGAGAAAGTCTTGACCTTCTTTTCAACTCAAGAAATATTGGCTGAGTTCTGCTGTATGCACAGCTCTGTGCTGGAGCCCGGGACCCAAAGAGGAGCAGCAGCCCACGGTCTCTGTTCTCAATGGCCTTGAGGCCCAACAGAGACATGAAGATGCAAACCAGTCTGAACATAACAGTGATGAGAGCAAGGGAAGCGGAGGGAAAGAGTAGCTGTTGTTGCCTGATGAAGTCTCAGGAACATCTCAGAGGCGGAGACCTTTGAGCTCATGTTCCGCTAGTGTTGGCCATGAGGACAAATATGAAAGAATTTCACGGAGAACCAAAAGAAAGCCTCTAACAAGAAGTTTTAGCCTAAATAATAATAATAATAATAATAAACATAGCTACTGTATATTTAGTCAAATCCAAGATCCATATTACATATCTTTTTTTCATTTCAAAGATCTTCTCTTTTAGCTCTATGAATGATTTCCCCCAATTTGAAGACATCTGTCCAAAATGAGATTCGGTTCATTAAAAGCAAGCCAGTGGTCCCCAAGATGCCCTGAACAATGAAGAATGCCTAACAGGCATTCAGCAAGACATGCTGAGCTGAAGGCACACCCCCTGGAGGGCCAGGCGTCTTGTTCCGTCCACATAGTCCACATGGAAAAACTGTATTAGCATCATGGCTTGTTTCCCTTGCAAAGAGAATCATAAAGTGTGTGTTCTTTCTATTTATGAAAAATCAGTACTCTAGAAAAGCATGCTATTTGTGTTGGCAATACAAAAAAAACATGGATTGGTTGCCACCAAATAATGCCCAGGCCAAGAAATATACACCCATCACCTTTCAATTAAATAAATAGGACCCTTTATCAGTAGAAACAGAATAGTGTGGTCAGCTAGAAAATTGCCCCGTTGGAAACACTACCCTATTTCATTTGGTGGGTCACTTGACTTTCCATTAGGGTGTTTGAGATTCTGATAAGTGTTTGGAGGGGGGTTTTCCTTTCTAACTTCATTAAACAGCATTTCCTTGTGACAAAAGTCAAAGGTTTGATCTCAAGAATTAGGAAGTAAGTTTCTCTTTCACTGTGCTAGGGGAAAAAATACCTCAACTGAGATAAGACCATCAGGAAATGCCATTCTGAACAGCAGCTGAAAAACATCTCTCTCCCAAAAAACGTTTCTACCTACTCAACGCACTGAACACGCCAAAGTCCTAGTGGGAACTGAAGACTTAACTTTCCTCTGCCCTGCGAACCCAGGGGGACTCCCGTGCTCATTCTGCCCTCTGGTGGCTGATTTTGTAAAATGCATCTAGAAGGCTATATTGTACGCAGGCACGACTTTCTTCGTTTTTCATATGATTTCATGTAATTCTTATCTACAATTACAGTGGCCCAAAGCTTCTATCTTCCGACCTGTAGACCTCATGTTCAGTTTCCTAATCAAATTGACTGAAACCCTGACTTTTATTTAATTAAACACAGAATGAGGGTTTAAAAATGTGTCTCAACATTCAGGTTTAAGCTAGTTCAAGAGAGTTGCAGATGAATCGTTTTAATGAATGGATTCACCTGGTGGGTGAAACTCACTACACTATTATGAGCAAAACCTTGAACATCACAAAGATCAGTGAATTTAATTCATCAGACAAGTTCATTTTTTAGTAAGATTATTGGCATGCTGAGGCTAAAATCCATATGACTAAGAATAATAAATGCCATTCGAAGAATAAATAAGCATGACTTGCTTATTATAAAGGTACATTAACTAAATCAGTATTGGCACAGGAAAAGACAAAGTTCAGAAACAAATCCACGTAGGCATGGAAATTTGATATAGGAGAGAAGGGTATTATAAACCAGAGCGAGGGGATGCACTCATAGGAAATGTTACTAGGAGAATTGGTTAGTCTTTTGTGCAAAAATAAATTTAGACTGATGGGTAGTAAGGAGGGCACATATTGCATGGTGCACTGGGTGCTATACGCAACTAATGAATCATCGAACCTTGCATCAGAAACCGGGGATGTACTGTATGGTGACTAACATAATGTAATAAAAAAACATTAAAAAAAATAAAGTAAAATACAGACACATGAAAAAAAATTTTTTAAATAAAAATTTAAAAAAAATAAATTTAGACTGTACCTCGAACTATGGAAAATATAACAATTTATATCAGAGGTACTCCATGCCCAAGTGTAAAAACCAAAAGTTTAAAGTTCAAAATAAAATATAGAAGACTATCTGTAAGTAATATGCAAAAATACCTAGCTCCTCCACCAAAAAAAGCAAAGATAGTTGTACACAATTACATAGCTTAAAACTTTTGTCAAAGTCACCTTGAAATTAATGAAGAAGATTAGAGGAAAATATTTGCAGCACACATAACCAACAAAATCTTAGTATCCAGCCTATATAAAGAATTCTTATAAATCCATTTTTTTAACGGGCAAATAAACAGGAAAAAAAAGAAAAAGAAATATATGTGAACAGGCAAATTCAACAGAAGCAAAAACCCAAATGGCCAATATCATGCACAACCTATTAGCAGTGAAGGAAATGAAGACCAAAACCTCAGTGAGATGGAATTCAGCTCCCGTCATATCAACCATCTAAAAAAAGCTGGCAATACCAGACCCAGATGTAGACAAGGATATAGAGAAAGTGGACATGCTCTACATTTCTGATGAAAGTTCAAATTGGCACAATCACTATCGAATATTTAATAAATTACTAATTAGTTATAAATAGCCAATAGATATCTAACTGGCATTGGATAATAACTGATGAATATCTTATAAATACATAATGAACATATATTACACATCCCAGTAATATCTAATCAAGCTGATGGCACATATCCTTTACAGCCAAGCCCTTCTGGGTCCAGAGAGTTTTTTGCACACATGCTTCAGGAGTGGGCAGTAATGAAATTGATAAGACATCACCGCACAAACAACCCTCGTACCGCAGAGCTCCTGTCTTGCCCTGAGAGCTCAGCATGGCACCTGCAAGCATGGGCTGTGGGGCTGCGCAGACCTGCAGGCTCTTACACTTTGTAGCTATGTGACCTCCAACAATTGCATAATCTCTCTAGACGCCAGTTCCTTCCCTTTCGGAGGGAAGAGCAAAGTCTATACCCTAAAAGTATTGGGAAAATTAAATGGCAGGTCTATGAAGTCTTTTGCACAGTGCCTTGCACACAGAAGATGCTCAAGAAATGGTTGCTATTGCTTTCATCATCATTAGAACTATCTCACTGGATCACTAATAATTATGAGTAAGGGGAAATTATCATTTCTGATCAGGAAAACGGGTATCAAGAAAGAACATTCAGGGGCATATTCTTAAGGTAGTAAGAATGGCAGTCAGGGTCTTCCATTGGGGAAATCACCAAAGCGTCACGAACAGCTGTATCATCTATTACATTACAAACCAAAGAATCTCAGCAACCCCAAATCATTCATCTATCGGAGGCTTTGCGGCGCGCTGCCAATGGGGACCAGGGGAACATGCTAATTGCCGTATTTTCTCAGCCATTGACAGACTCAGTTTCTAAGCATCAAGAAGACACCTGCACTAAGTTTGTGAGGCACCCCATTATTCACTGAGGAAAGAAGTAAGACTTGGTTCTGATGCTGAATTCCTGAGCTGGCCAAAGGGAAGACCCAGGTGTCCAATGCACCAAGTGAAGCACTTGGACTCGCCCATGCCCCCCAGGGTTGAGATCTGAAGCCTCTGTGAGGCCAGATTCGAAGAAATAAGACTAAAGACGGTTTCCCACCGTCAAGTACATTCCAGCTAAGGAGCAGGCCAGCGCATGGGAGAGGCAGTTAAAATTCTTACGGTCACCATTTTCTGTGAGCTGAGGCTCTTTTAAAATCAATTTGCTAAATTGACACCACACACCACACACACACACACACACACACACACACACACACACACACACACACACACACACCCTTCTGCTTTGGTCTTGGTTTTGCTTGTCTGTGGCTATCCTCAGAGGTCATAGCTCAAAGGCCTCTCTGAATTTGAAAGCAACATAGAAATAGCATAATGGACTATATACCTTACAAGAATTTTCCCTCCAGAGATCACATATATATTTACATAAGAAATCCAAATTAAAGGACTCTTTCACGTGTCTTTACCAGAAAGTTCATCTAGGGCATAAACCGAACCTACTAATATTTCACACAATTCGCTCTCTCCAGGTCTCCAAAACGCTCACTTTCCCCTTTAAATTATATTTAAGGCAAATTAGAAATGGAAACATCGAGTAAAATTGCTCTAAGTTGAGCTTTCATTAGGAATTAATCATCAGTTGATTGCCTTGGGTGCAAAGACATACACATTCCGGAACTCTACCCTCGAGGTGACGTCATTTTTATTCCTCAAAACATACATGCATTTTTCTTCCCTTCCAGCAAGGCTCAGACACAAGGTCATCCCCATGGGGGAAAGATGCTCGAGGTCTCTATCCCTCTACAAACAAAGGCACTCTCTGTACCATGGGTCATTGTTTCTGAAATTCACTTGCGGGACAGTTGGTGGAGTAGATTGTAAGAGCAGATTGACAAAAAGAATGTAAAATTGTACATGGCATGCCAACTGTAACAGGGGAAGGCTTGACAAGCAAAGAAATCAGTACCAAGTCAGATAACTTTACATATATGTAAATTGGCTGGAAACATGCCTGTCAGCCATCGCTTTCTGTAGCGGGGGCCCACAAGCCTCTGAAAGGTATTCAGAGCTGTAGACAAGATCGGGCGCAGCAAAACAAACCCGGTTCTTCCGCAGCCACCGGGACCCACCATCCCCAAGAGCCTGAACTGTGCTACCCTCCCCTGCCCCTCCAGAGTCAGGCTACAGGCACGCTTCAACATGGATATGTTCATGTATGTGTTCTTCGGTAGTCCACTAATCAGCACCTGCTACGTGCAAACACATAGACAAGGGGTCTGGATGAGATGCTTTGGCTTAACCGGGGAGGGGGATACAGGCTGTCACCAGGACTTACCTTCAGCACTTCCATCTCTTTGCTGGTCCCTCTTTCCAGCCAAGCGAGATGAGGCACCTGCTCGCTCACCTGTCGGCTCCAGGTCGTCCATACCCTGACATGACCCCAGCCCCAGGGAGCACATTAGGAGCACTAATGGTGACGTTTCATGGCTAATCAGCCCACCTGGCTACCCTCACCTTGTCCTGTCTTCCAAACCCTCCAGAATGCCGCCTGCTCTCCTGCCAGCAGATGCCTGTGGGTTCCTGAATTCCGCTGCAGCCAAACTCAAAGCACCTGCTGTCCACAAAGCTTCCTTGCTCTCCCCCTTTGCGCTCACCATCCTTTCCTGCTGGTGTGTAGGTGGAGTTTTCTGGAAGGCGATGGGTGATGGGGTTGGGGCTGTCAAATGTTTGTGGGGGATCAAGACCTGTGAAAGGAAGGGGAGGAATTGGGACCTGGCTGAAGGGTAAGGCACGCGGGCCTCATAAAACCCTGCCACCCCGGGGAGCTCTGGAACTGTTACTGCCTGGCAGAATTGTCCCTTGTTGAGGTGAAGTGGCCTAGACTTTAGACTCCTGCCCAGATGATCCCATCCTTGGAGGTGTGCTTCCCCAAGGAAGGGTGTGACCCTGGGCAGGGGCGGTCTACGGCTCAGAGGCCCTGAAGGAGTTCACAGCTGGAGGCTTTCTGCTAACCCCAGTGCCCACAGCCAGGCAGCAAATCCTTCCCCAGTGGGGGTCTGGGTGGCATGTCTCATGCCTATTACACCTGTCATCTTCGGTACAGAGCCTTGCTGGCCTTGACCTCACAAATCTGCCTCCTTAGGGCTCTGACCTGTTCTGTCTTTGTCTACAGACTCTCTTTAGACCTCTGGTGCAGAAACTTTGTCTCTTAGCTCAACTGCTTAGAACTTACAACTGCCATGTCAACGCCTGGGAGACACATCCAGGGATACCCTTGGTGGCCATGGATACTGGAAAGCTCAGCTCGTCAATTCCGCTGCCCCTCGACGTGGTCCATCCCTGCCCCCCTGAGCCGCCCTGCCTACACCGTGGGTCCTGGCGTGAGTTGATATTCCCGAAGATCTCCGCGTGCAGAAATGGAGATGGGCAGAGGGAGATTGCTTACATGCCATGTTAGACTCATCGGTACAAATGCAGAGCAGACGCGTTGTGGGGTAAACAGTACAAGAAAGAGAGTTGGGGCACTGGGTGTTATACGCAAACAGTGAATCACGGAACACTACATCAAGAACTAATGATGTGCTGTATGGTGACTAACCTATCATAATAAATTAACAAATAAATAAATAAATACAAACAAAGCAAAACTCTAAAAAGAAAGAAAGAGAGTTGGGTTCTGTGCACCAATATCTGCAAGACATTTTAAATTCCTTGCAAGTGATGCTGAAAGAAACCATTTGATCTGGGGACCCAGGGTCCTACGGTACAGTTGAAGCTTTCAGGCCACGGGAAACCAGTGGGGGCGGGGAAGCCTGTTTCCTGAATGCTCGGTAAATCCTGCTCCTTCTCCACCATCATTCTCCTTTCTGAGCCCAAGACCTCACGCCCATGTCTCGGAGTCCTTGGCCTTTAACCCCAGCCAGGCTTTCTCCTTCCCCTACCAGATCGCCAGCCCCTCTTTCCCCCACAACTTTCGTTTTTCCTGCCTTTGTGCAGACACAACGTTCCTAGTCTCAATTTATCTCCCCTTCCTAAAAAATAAGAAAATAAAAACCACCTCCACCTGAGAGCCCTCTCTGATTAACCTCTCCTAATTCTGATGATGAGTTGACTCTGCATGATACCAGTATTAGGTTTATATTAAAACCAAATGGCATTGTATAAAATTTCAAAGCATTACCCGAGCTCTTACTTTCATTGCATCAGTTCCTTTCTTAAATCAATTAACCAGCAAATAAAGCTAGGGAGCGTTTTTGTGCCATTAGGGACACGTGAGGTGGTTGTTCTTTGCTTTTTATACACTGGGTTGGTTGTAATGAGATTTGACCTGGTGCCTGTTTACACGCGGTTATTTGCTGAACGTTTGCAATTGTTCCTAGCAAGGAATCTGTAGGACATTGGTCTGTTTCAGTCACAATCAAAAGACCCCATCATGAGGTCACGGGATTTCCTGTAACCCTATAGGGGCTGCATTACGACACTATCCCTCATTAGGGACCTGAAGGATGAAACGGTGCCAGTGTGTTCTGAATATCTGTCCCTCGTCTATGGATGGTCTTCTCAACCAAGTGGCAAGTACCTCAGAGCCATGGCCACTCCTTCAATAGACACTTAGTAGCACCAGGAAGCAGGGAACGGACTCCTTCCAGGGACCCCAGGAGAAAACAAAGATGAGTGAGGTTTGGAATTCTGAGGTCACACAGGTGATGAGACAGGGCAGGAGTCTGGGGAGAACTTTTCTTTCTAAATCCTATTCCTTTCCCACCCCCCAGCTCTTTGTTGCTGCCCACGACAGAGTTTATACAGGTCTCCGGAACTCGGGAACTCAACATTGGCTACCTGCACGGCTCCGAAGCAGCCCACTCCGCAAGAAGACAGGATTTAAAGAAGTTTGGGACAAGACACAGGGCGGTGCTTTCCTAAAGAACCAGGAATTAAGGGGATCCCACCCCTCCTGAGCAAGAAAGCCGGGTTGAGTAAGGGCGTTGGCAACATGCAGCTTTTCTCGGCATTGTTCGTCAACATTTCCTTGAGGTCTTCCTGCCATGCACGTGTCAGGTCCCACCCGAATAAAACGAAGAGGAGTGTCAGAAACACCATGCAATCCGCCCGGGTCTTGGATCGGAGCTTGCGGAAAATCCACAGGGATCCGTCGCGAGGCAAACCCTGGTAAGTAATCAGCACGTTGCCTTTCAAAACCCGTTCAAAGAGCAGATGGGCCTTTGCCTGAAGTGACCATTCCTAAGAAGGACAGGCATTGTTTCACCAAATTATCTCCCTGGGAATCTGTCGTATTCAGCACCATGCAATAATCCAGGTCTTCTCTTCCCAAAAAATTCTGCCAAGTAAAAATAGCAGTAAAGAAAGCCTCCGCTCTCCACCCCCCACCAACATACGATGGAACGAAAACTTCGGTCATGAATAAAAATCCAGCCTCCTGCCTAATGCATTTCCCTTGTGGAGGGGCCATGGGGCTTAACAGCACTGCCACTACGTAGGCAAAAATGCAGAGTTTGTCTCTTTTGTCAGTCTGGAGATAAAATCCTATTCTTTGTAATCCCTGAAGAAACAAATCAAATAAACTCGGGCTGAGCTAACCATTTTCAATCCATCAAAGCAATCAAATTCTGTTTACCTGAATCACAATGATTTCTAAAATGTTATTAAAAAGTAAAATGGAGTTTAACTATTCCAAAAAACCGAAAATGATGTGCAAACACAAAAGGGATAAGATTTCTGTAATTATGTAGACACAAAGTCGGTGCCGTCATTTGAGGCACAATACATTGTAGCTATGGCTTGTAAAGATAAAGAGCCCTTTGTCTAACAGGGCTGTTCCTAGTGAGCATAAACATAATTAATGTAAGAAGTCTTCAAAGAGGTGACTATTCATTTAGTTAGTTTTATTGCTCTTCCGGGCAAACAATGGTTTTATAATTTAATAAACCAATTAACTGATTATGTCTCACCCAAAATATTTGTATATCACCCATTCTATCATCTCCAAAGTCCTCATCCCATGTCTTAGCCAGAGAGTGTTGTTGTAAATGTGACTAATTAGTACATGGGGCAAACGTTTGGCTGGCAGGTTCTTTGAAGCAAGTTCTCCGGGATTTTGTCTCAATGTGCTTTTGCAAACGTTTGTGACAACAGAAAGCCTTCTTGTTCAGTGTCATTAAAAGTTCAGATACCACATTATTAGGACTGTTTAGAGCCACTTGGAAAGAAAGAATGATCGTGGCCCCACTTCTTTAATTCTTTATTCTGTCGAGGGAACGAGGCAGTCCTTCCAGCGTCGCGTGCTTTATCACCCCCTCAAAATTGCTTCTTCTGTTCGGTTGGGAGTCATTCTGTGGGCTTCAGGTACCCATCGCCGGCTGTATTATAATGGGGACATTCACCACATTGCCGCTGGTGGATCTGGCGGCATTTCTATTATAACTCTCCATTATCGGGGAGAGAAAAGCTGGCTGGGGGAAAAAATGCATCCGGGAATAAAACTTGACATCCCGGCAAACAGTAGAAAGTTTCAACCTAGGCACATTCTTTCAGCACTTGGAAATGAGAAATTGTCATGACAGGTTTTCAGTAGCAAGAATAGATGTCAATAAAGGCACAGAAATGGAGTCATTTAAGAGGATTTGCTGAAACGCTCAGTAAAAGATAGTATTATGGGTACAAATGGCACCCCCAAAACCTTATGCTCCACAGCAGGGACTTGGCGTGCAAGAACTATTACAGAGCGCGTGCGATGTTCACCTGCGAGGCCCTGGTTCCCACATTTTTAGCCAAGGACTCCTTTATTTGTGGAACCAAAAACTGAGAGCCCCCAACCTACCCATCATGAACCGGAAATGGTCCCCACCTTCAGGAAGCACATCGCCCAGGAGACTAAAGTAAGTACAATCAGACACATGAAAAAATGTTCAAAATCATTAGCCATCAGGGAAATTCAAATCAAAACCACACTAAGATACCACCTTACGCCAGTTAGAATGGCAAAATTGACAAGGCAAGAAACAACAATTGTTGGAGAGGATGTGGAGAAAGGGGATCCCTCCTACATTGTTGGTGGGAATGCAAGTTGGTACAGCCACTCTGGAAAACAGTGTGGAGGTCCCTTAAAAAGATAAAAATTGAGCTACCCTATGATCCAGCCATTGCACTACTGGGTATTTACCCCAAAGATACAGACGTAGTGAAGAGAAGGGCTATATGCACCCCAATGTTCATAGCAGCATTGTCCACAATAGCTAAATCGTGGAAGGAGCCGAGATGCCCTTCAACAGATGACTGGATTAAGAAGTTGTGGTCCATATATACAATGGAATATTACTCAGCTATCAGAAAGAACGAGTTCTCAACATTTGCTACAACATGGACAGCACTGGAGGAGATAATGCTAAGTGAAATAAGTCAAGCAGAGAAAGACAATTATCATATGGTTTCACTCATTTATGGAACATAAGAAGTAGGAAGATCGGTAGGAGAAGAAAGGGATAAAGAAAGGGGGGGTAATCGGAAGGGGGAATGAAGCATGAGAGATTATGGACTTTGGGAAACAAACTGAGGGCTTCAGAGGGGAGGGGGGTGGGGGAATGGGATAGGCTGGTGATGGGTAGTAAGGAGGGCACGTGTTGCATGGTGCACTGGGTGTTATACGCAACTAATGAATCATCGAACTTTACATCAGAAACCAGGGATGTATTGTATGGTGACTAACATAATATAATAAAAATATTATTATTAAAAAATAATTTAAAAAAATAAAGGAAGTACAATCAATGAGTGTAGTGAGGGGGTGGTCTGTGGTGTGACTAGACCACACGGAAGGCGCTTACCTCAGGCGCAGAATATCCAGGAGACCCCTTTCTGCAACAGGTGCATTTGGGAACAAGGACGATCCAAGTGACAGAGGAGAGGACAGAAGCTGATTGGCAAAGAGAAGGTCTTGCCTGAAGGTGCCGTGGTGAGAGAAAGTGCCCATTTGAGGCCCCTGGGAGCCCTTGAGTCCAGTAGGAGTCTGGACCACGAAGGCCACGGGGTGAAAGAAGGTGGGCAGACCCAGACCGTGCACAGCTTAAAGCCATAATAAGGAGTTTGAACTCTATCAGAGGAGAAATACAGAGCCGTTGAAGGTTTTAAGCAGAGGAGTCCTATGATCCGATTTAGATCTGGAAATATACCCTGTACTTTCAATAAACCCCTCAAAAAAAAAAGTCCAAATGATTTATTGTTAATATGGTTAATATTAGCAGGGCCATGATTTATGGCTTAGTTTCCCTGTGAAGAATAAATCTGAGCCATGGGTATAATGCTTGTCAAAGCTGCAGCGAGCTATCAACCCTCCAGGTTACCATGAATTGGCCCCACTGCCTCCAGCTTCAGCTCACCCTCAGACTCCCCAAACCCCAGAACATTCTGAAGTGCCGCAGATCCTGGCTTCACGCCTCTCTATGAGCCACCCTAGCCTACTCAGTGAATCCTTACCTCTAAGACCCAGGCTTTCTCTTCTCTGCAAAGTCCCACGTAACCATCCCTCTACTGGTGCTGGCTGTCCTCCACTCCCACTGCTACAGGGAAATGCTCAGTCTAGAACTTTGTTCTATTGACCATGTGTTTACTTGTCCTAGTCAACCTCTAGTCTGGGAACTTGAGCTTGGTGTCTGGTGAGAATCCCCAAGACCTCCTAGGACAGTACCAGAATGTAGAACTCAGTTAACATCTGACAAATGTCAGGCTGCATGAATAAACTCAGGGAGAGAGGAGACCACATCACGTCCGTCTACCAACTCCAGTGATCCCTCTATGTGCACATCATAAAAGCACAAATGTTAAGGGGATTGCATGGCTCAAGCTCCAGAAACCTACAGTGACTCCCAAAGGAGTTTTCACGTCAAGGGTGCTACTGTTTAAAAGAGGACTTTGGGCTGTGTCTATACTGCCTCCTGAGCAACCTTCAATGCAGACACTGGGCAAAAAACAAAGTTAGTTCACAGGGGGAAAAAGTCAGCTCGAGTGGTTGTTTGATTTCTTTGGCCTTCCAACTCAATCGGAAAGGTCATTCACGGCACCCTGTGTAAATAGAGCCCAGTTCTAAGGGTCTTCAATCATGTAACAACGTTATCTCATTAATCCCTGCAAAAATCCTATGAGTAAGATGACAAGTATGACCCAGGGGGGACCTACACCAGTGATTCTTAAATTTCAGGGAGCATGGGAATCACCTGGAAGGTTTATTCCAACACAGTCACTGGACCCCACCTCTGGAATCTGATTCAGTAGGTCTAGATGGGGCTTACAAATTCACACGTTCCCAGGTGACGTCTAGAGGGGATGCTGATGCTACCGGTCAGGGACCACACTTTGAGAACCACTGCCCTTGGCTATGGATTATATCCTTGCCTAAGAACTCATTTATCAGCTGTCAGATGCTGGGTGCCAGACTGACGGACTCCAGCTTAGCAAATGCCCAGGTAGCAAAATGAAGCGAAATCGGTGTGCTCACCTGGCCAGTCGCTGTTCCTGTCGTTGATGAAGGGCGTGGCCACTGCCAGCTCCCATCGGTTCCCAGGGCTGGAGAAGGCCAGGTCCAGGGGTATTATTTTTTTCAAACAAGAATCCCTGATATCAGCTACATGCAAATGACTTCAGTTCCCTCTCTGAGATTCTCATGGCAGGGATTTGAAAAGAAGGTCAAAGGAAAATGGAGTTCTGACTCAGATTTCACAAAAATGGGTTTTCAAATCAAATCAGATGAAACCTCTAGGTGCAGGGGACGGCTTTCCCCCACCCAAATGTGACCTATCCGATTAAGAAGGGGGGAAAATTCTTGAAAAACCTCTTAACATCAAATAGCAACCTAAGAGCATTTTCTGGTGATTTAAACTTAAACGAATCAGAAACATCTGGATTAAATTTTACTCAAATTCTACACAATCTAAACAATTAAGGTGGGGGAGGAAGCACTTGGCAAACTGCGCCTTGGGTTTAATCAAGCCTGGAGCATTCGAAAATTGGTCTGAGGTGTTGATGAGCTCTGAGTGAAGCCCTAAGGCTCAGCGTTACCACTCCAAGGACTCAAGAGTAACACAGCGTCGCCTTCCCCCCTCCCAGCACTCCGTGAGGGGCCTCCCTTGCATCCGTTTGCTCCCTGGCCCTGCTTGGACAGCTGGTTCACAATTTGATGCTCTGGACAAATCTGGATGCCTGATGACCAGGGGCAAGTGGGAATCACGAGGAGCGCAGTGAGTGGTTGGGTCCGATGGTGCTTGTCAGGGTAATAAACACTGGCTGCTTCACCAGACGAGAGCCAGACTCTCATGGCTTTGTGCAACAAAGTGTATTTCTTGCTCATCCCATCGGGGTTGGGTGACTCTGCGGGCCACCTCTCCTCCAAATATCCACTCGGGAATGCAGGCTGCCCCTGTCTTCCCACTCTACCCTGCATCAGCCCCTGGCTGCTGCCCTGGAGGTAAGAGAAGGATGGAGGGATGGAAAGCCTGGGTTCCCGTCTCAGACCTGCTATTTAAGAGCTGTGGGACGTCCTGCAAGACCTTGACCTCGTTCCGTGTCCCTTCACAGCTTCCTCTGTAGAACAGCATTCATAATAGCACCCAGCTTGTGGGGTTCGCGTGAGAATCCAGTGAGGCTGGGCATTGGACCCTTGCTACTCCAAGTGTGACCTGCTGCTCGGTAACGTTGGCACCACCGGGATCCTACAAGAATGTGGACCCTCGGGCCCCACCGCAGACCTACTGAGTGAGAATCTGCATTTTAGCAAGCTCCCTGGGTGAAGTGTGTCTGCATCAGCCTTGGGAAGGACCGCACCGAAGCAGCCAGGATATAGTAAATGCTCACCGAACTCGTTAGCGACCCTTATTATGACCTAAACCCCAGCTGCCTTTCCAGGCCAAACAATCACTGAGCCCATTAACCCCGCACCCACTCCCAATCAGCGGGGACATCAGCGGAGATTATCGGGCTTAGGGGACTGGCTTCTCCTCCTGCGAGCAGTGACACTTCCTACTGATGTCCTTTCATGAAAGGGCGGAGACGGGGCCTTTATTTTAACTGACAAATCAAAGCAAGGCAGGACTAAGACTGCAATCATTTTATCCTCATTATCCCAAGGAATTTCAGCCCATATGGCACACTGCCCTCATCATTACATGCTGATCACAGACCCTGTGTGTTACCTGGGATCAACCCAAAAACATAAAAGGTAGGGAACGGACCCGAGTGGAAGGCGTGGGGAGGGGCAGGCTGGAGAGGGGAGGATTAGGACCAATGTCAAGTAAATCATTTCCCCCCTCCTGGTAAAACACATTTCCACGGCTAGCCCGGCTTTCTAAAACAAGTCCTGTCCAGCTCACTTAGCGGATGGTGCTGGGGCTCTGGGATGTTGAGGGATTCTTTTGGCTGGCTGCCTGCATGCCTAATTTCCGTGATTACACCACATCGTCATCCAGAAAGTGCCCTCTGCAGAACGACTAAACTCGTATCAGGTGTCTCTCCTCCGCTCCTTTCCCTGCATCCACCGCCCTCCACAAAGGCCCTGTCTGAAACCCATGACACCTGAGTGCTTGCTCTTGGTAATGGATCACACAACTTCTGAAGCTCAATTTCCTTTGCTCAGCACTGTGTCACCTCAACCACCTGGATCAGGATGAAGCCAAGTAATGCTCATAGCAGCTTGCGGGCTGCCTCGCCCTGCCTCCCTCCCTTCGCTTCTCTCTCTCCTTCCCTCTCTCTCTCTCTCTCTCTCTCTCTCACACACAGACAAGTGCACACACAAAATACTCAGAACATTAAAGAAAGCTGTTAAGCTAATCTGATACATCTAAATGGGCAATATATATTGAATCCATGCTCCATTGATCATAATTATTGCAGTGCCCTTTATCAAGCAGCCATCTTAAACCATTATTTAGAGATCATTTTGCTTTCCATTACTGTCACTATATTGCAAAATTCGCCGGGAATTGGATGCTGGGTGATAGGGGGGTGCACAGTATTAGCTGGGAATCTGCCCATGCCATCCAGGAGTGTTTCCAAACGGAGAGACTTAGCGCCACAGTCAGTGAACTTTTGAAGAGCCCCCCGTCCTCTTTATAGAGGAAAAATAAATCCTCCACCCGGGTCTGATTTTCCTCCTTGGCTCTGCAAACAATATCACCATTATTCTTGCCTCACCATAATCCCCAGTAAGACGCTCGACATGTAAAGCCCCCGACTCGCACTGGGCATTCTGCAGATGAAGTGTGGCTGCTGCTAAGTGCCCGAACAAAGGCATCTGGCCTGCGGGAAGGAAAACAAGGGCGCCTTATCTGGAATGCCTCAGCCCCCTCGATGGGAACTCCTATGCCAGAACCGTGGCTCCCGTTCTTCCCCATCCGAAGGATGCCCACGGTAGACGAGCTGCACCGTCTCCTCCCAAGCCCTGGTCCTACATCAGCACCATCTCTTCCCCATCCGCCCCTCACTGGAGACACTCCGCGGAGAACGAGGCACCTCGGGGTTCTCCACGTGATGAGCAGAGGGTGACTGAACCCCGTGGTAAAGCCCATCAGCTCCTTCTGAAGGGCCGGGTGCGAACCCAGACTCCCCCGTCTACGCCCTGCAGAGCCTCAGGCAATCCATTCACCCTCGGTTGGGCGCCCATGCCGCCTCTGCGGAAGTAGGAATTACGCTGATTATAAACCCCTACCTTGTAGGGACTCCCAGAGGACGGGTTCGGATCTGGGTGCGGAGCGAGTTCTCGGTACCAGGTAGCAGTCGTTACTGTGACCCAGGGCAGTGGTTCCGAAATGTTAGCACGCATCGCAATCACCTGGAGGGCTTCTGAAAACAGACTGCTGGCCCCACCCCTGGAGTTTCTAATTCAGCAGGTCTGGGGTGGGGTGAGAATTGGCGTTTCTAGAAAGTTCCCAGGTGATGTTGCGGGTCTGCAGGCCACATTTGGAAAGCCCCTGCTCCACGGAGCGGAAGCTATGAAATTTCGACGGTGCACACACCCCTCTCCAGTCAGGGACCGTTTGGAACGAGCAGACTTTACTCCCCTCTGCGTCCGTGTGCCGCCAGTGAGAACCAGTAAAGGACGCAGACCTAAGACTGTCCTATTGTCAAAGAAAAAGCCAAAGATTTGGGGTCAGACTGACCTCAGTCTGCCTCCCGGCTCCACCACGTACTCGCTGTGTGACTTGAAAGGACTTTCTTAACTTCTCTGAGCTTGTTTTCTCATCTGTAGTTTGGGATGATAGTTCCTACCTCTCGAGCTATTACAGAAACAAAACGATATGGCCTGTAGAAAACAGATAAAATTGCTGATATTTAATAGATGATAAATGGGCATTATTAATAACGATAGCTGACCATGCTTTGCCTATAAAAATGGCAGTTTCATATGGATCAACCTAATAATTACAGGAACGATAATAGTAGTAATATCCCTGAGCAAACTTGAGCCACCCCCATTTGGTAAAGTAACTAGCTAACAGCACGCCCTGCAGGGGAGGCTGAGATCAGCCCTCCGTTTAATGGCATCATCACTTTAGCCACCGTGGTTACCAACGCGGATGCCTGATTTACACCCCCCAACACACTAACACACACACACACACACAGTTTTAGGTTTTGTTGTTTTGTTTTGTTTTGTTTTGTTTTGTTTTAAGAGATCCTTCCAGAGATCTCAGTGAGGAACCAGGATGTGAACAGCAGACATACAGGGTCTGCGTGGATCCTTCGGCGTTTTCTGACCATGGCGGCATGACCACACCCGCGTCTGTCCAGCCGTCCCTTTTTCCTCTTTGGCAGCTCCTATCTGCTCAGAGCTGGGAAACCACACAACTTAGCTTTTCTGATGTGTCTCTGTGACTCTGGTTTGTTTGTTTGCTTGTTTTAGTAAAATGACTAGTAACCTAGTAGATGCTCAACTAGCGTTGAATTGAAAATAATTGTGAAATAAGAGCCGTGAAAGAACAACATATTATCATCCTGAGAGATCCTGAGGGGACATTTGATAAAATGTAACTTCTATGTTTAAAAAAAAAAAATCTCAGTAAACCAAGAATGTAGGCTACTAACAGTCGTGATGGATGAGTGGATGGGTGTGTGTGTGTGTGTGTGTGTGTGTGTGTGTGTATACATATGCAGATTTATAAAATATGCTTTTTTAAACTAATAGCCAGCATCATGATGAACTAAAATGGAAGACATTGCCATGAAAAGGCAAGAAGAGATCAAAGATGCCTACGCGTGATGACTGTTTAACATTGTTCTGGAAGCACCAGCTAATACAATAGGAAAGATTATGAAACAGCAGGAAT